>NC_143386.1:6453712-6756742 GCF_980474605.1 Leiobunum rupestre
TATTTTGTGAAAAGCAAATGATTAAAGTTTTGTACTTTTATTTTTTTCGAACCCTCTTGGTGCCCCTTGTAGGCTTGGTGCCCTAGGCCCGGGCCTATTCGGCCTATTGGATAATCTGGCCCTGTCACGAGCCTTGGCACGGCTCCCAGCATTAGCTCTACTGTGACAAATGAGGCAAAGAGCCCTTACGACATGAAATTCGCCAAAAAAGTGCCGTTATTGTAGAAGTGGCTCTTAGTAAATAAACTAATTTCTTCGAACGTAAACTATAAGGCGTGTACCTTGTGGTGGTTTGTTTAACACTTTCAAACTCAATGGTACGGTTTGTAAAGCCGTAAACCCTTCAGACAAAATCTAAAATGATATGCTCTGTTGGAAATTCAATTAAACTCTCAATTTACTGTTTCTTGACCCAAATATTGCAAAATAAAAATCATTAAAAATTAAAAATAGATTACTTAAAGGTGAGCGACCTTCAAACGCAATAAAAGGCATTAAACGTCACTAATGTAATTATGAAGGAATAAATTTAATTCAAATCCAATTTCACACTGTCTTTCGGTATATTAGTTAGTGTTTTAAGCTAACATCTTCCACTACGGTAGAAAAAAAAGCCGGAGGAAAGTTACCTTCATTTGAATTTTGCTTAAGGCAATAGAAATAGAGGCTATCCACCAAAAATTCATTACTTTATACTCCCTCTAACACAGCCCTAAATTATAACATAAGCTATATTCGTTATATTCAACGAACAAATATTAAAATTCAATATAAAATCTATTGTTTAGATCTGTCTCTCGTGGACCACCAATCCTTGTCCGGTGAAAACGAAGCCATCCCATCGCACGAAATATCGGACGCCTGGTTGAACAAAACGCGACATCAGGACAACGTTTATTTTAACCGTTCGAGCAATATGTACCAGCCTTCATCGTCTTCTTACTTGGAATCGAGCGGGATTCCAGACGTTCAGGATAACAGCGCCAACACCGTCTCTAAGTCCGATCAAGATCACCAAGACTCCAGCGTTACGATCTCTCAAGTATCGACCAATAACGAGAAAGTCATGACGCACGCAAACAGCTCCATCAAACGCAAGAGAAGAGATTTGCGGCCCAACAGATACCGAAGGAGTGATACCAGGATTCAATTTTCTAAGAACGCCGTGAAAGGTATGATAAACTGTTGATAATAACATTATAGTTGTGATATATAATTTATAAAAAAAAACCTGGTTTTTATAGTATTTTTACAGATTAGCAATCAAAATGAAACTTTATTTCAGACTTAAATGTCTCTTTTCTTGCAGAACTAAGTCGTTCAGTGGAAAGTATTCGATTTCCGGACTGGAATTCAACGCTAACTTCGGAGTACTGCTTGAACCTTCCTTGCATTCAAAAAACTGCGTTTGTCTATAACTACCTCATTCCAATATCGAAATACATGGACCAGGACTACATCACCATTCAGCTCAAGTAAATCCTTTTCCCCTCTTATTTCAATACTTAAATTAGAAATGTTTTTAACTTTGTTTGAAATGGTTATAAATTGTTGCGACCTCAACGACAAAAATTGTCTACAAGACATTATTTCTAAAACTTCCTTATATTTGCTAACGTTAAGAATGTGTTAATTTAAACTTAGGGATAATGTCTTTTGGCTCTTCCCAAATTGACTAGTTTAATGAACCTTTAAATGTCTTTTAAAAACGGACATGTAACTGCAAATATCAATAAACGATCTCTTAAAGGTAAAATAATTTAAAAGATTTGGAATTTATTCGGCGAAACTGAGCAAAATACTAATGCTAATATTTTTGTCGCTGTTCATTCCAAATCAACTTCTCGTCGTCATTAGTGGAAGGATTTTCGAATTCAAACTCGTTTTTCAGTCCGCAACTCGGATCCCAGGGTTGAACTTCAGCGCTCCACCATAAAACCGTCACCAAGCAGCCCACAAGGCATAAAGCAAATGTGAAATAGAACACGTAGTGCCATTGATCCATCAACGATTCACCCTGATTTAGAAATAAAAAGTCAATGAATCGATCATTTCTATTGCTTCATTTGTAAAAGGAGTGGCGGATTAACTACTCAAGCACCTAGGCTTGAGCTTCATTAGGGCAGGTTCCAGGCCCCTATGCTTTAGCCTACAAGTCTATTTAGTAGTTCGCCACTGAGTAAAAGGCCTAACCATCTACATTCTTTGTCAATGGCAAATTAACATTAATTATATAATTACCTGAATGCCCAGGAAGAATCCTACTACGGTTGGACAGATGAATCCAACTACTGCGCAAAAAGTATTTCCAAATCCGAAGAGAGTTCCTAGTGAAAGTTAATGTGGGTCGAAATAATTAAAAATTTGGGACAAGATATTGAATGGAAATAATAAATCCATCCCTGGAATTTTGAAAAGCGCAAAGATGGTCAAGAGATTGTCGAAGATTAAATCCAAGCTTAACCTCAATGCTGTGACGAAAATTTAATAAATGTCTATTTGTTGCATTAGTTAACAACAAACGATTTATTCAATCAGATGCGTTTCTTTACTATCAAAACCGATTGCCCCTGAAAGAAAAAGCTACATCCTCAAATGTTTCATTTTCTATCAATACAGTTAATATGAAAAAGCAATAATTTCAAAAAGGGCAAATAGTGTACTCTAATCGTCAGGGAACAAGGAATCATTTTTGCGTTTCGACGTTATGTCAACAGAATAAAAATATCAAACCTGACAAAGTTGGTGCCATATCCATTGCAAGAAGGCCATCGCCATTGTTAGCCAGTCCTTGAAAACCACCGCAGAACACTAGCAACGATATTGCGAACGGATGGTCACAGCCAGCCAAAACCACCAACGTTAAACAAGTTGAAGATCCCAGAAGAGCTAAAAATAAGCATTCTTTTTATTAGAAATATTTCTTGAAGTTTTATTCGAAATTAATACTAGGAATTGATCAAGATAGGAGTATTCAACTTTGATCGATAACTTTGACGTTATCATTTAAAGCTTAATTAATATATAATTAATAAGGGGGTGGCGAATCTAAAGGGAGTCAGATTTGTCGTTGTGACTGACCTGTTTCGTTTTTGTAAGTAAAATGAAAAGGTTACTGATAAATTGTTAACAGCTCTGACTTGTATATTTTATATTTATCTAAATTTGCATGTACTATCGTACTTATTTCCGTTGCTAAGTAGTAAAGGGGGGTATTAATTAAATTTAAGCTCCCATAACGTAGGGTGACTGCGTTTTAATTATCCTATTTTGATGGACTACTTTTTTATTTAAATTAATTTCATATCTATAGGTTCGTTCAGATAACTTACATAGACATTCGCTGACTTGTATATTTTATATTTATCTAAATTTGCATGTACTATCGTACTTATTTCCGTTGCTAAGTAGTAAAGGGGAGAGTATTAATTAAATTTAAGCTCCCATAACGTAGGGTGACTGCGTTTTAATTATCCTATTTTGATGAACTCCTTTTTTATTTAAATTAATTTAATATCTATAGGTACGTTCAGATAACTTACATAGACATTCAAACATCTTCCTCACATTTATTTTTTGCATTTTTTGGTTGGAAATTAAGTAATCAGCAATGAACCCACCGGAAACAGAAAATACAATTGGCAAAAAATTTACAAGTGCGTTTATAATTCCGTTCTGAAATTGGTCAGACAGATATACGTTATTTGAAGGCTAATCTATTTAGAAACGTATTTTACCTGTTGTATGGGAAAATGCAACACTTGGTCCAAATAGTTGGGAAATTCTGTCATTCGGATATAAAATATCCAGTTGGTCGTTACCCAAGCAAATATGTGAGCCCATACAGGTATCGAAGTGAGAACAGCTTTCCACGGAAATTTAATTTTCTCCTTTGAATTTAAAAACTTTTATTAAACGTTTGTTCCGAGCATTTATGAGTAGAAACACGTTTTAAATGTAAAAGTTTCATGTTCCTCTTAAAATATTTGTTTAAACATTTGAATAAAATTGGATCTAAACATTTCGAAAAATGTTCGAAAGTAATTCTGACATAAGACCGTGGACGGAGAAAGTAATTAGGGTAAAATAAATATATAGTTAAAAATGTAAAAAATCTTTACATGTGAACGAATGCCTGGAAGATTATCAGTAATGTACTTGTGCTCTTCTAATGATATTCTTGGATGCGTTGAAGGATCGTTTTGGGCGAATACCATCCATAACAATGACCACATCGTTCCCACAGCACCTATTGTGTAAATAATTACGGTCACTATACAGGGCAACTGTTTTTGCCACTCTGACAGCGAAATGTTCTTAAAATGAATTAATAAAATTATCAGGGTATACGTAGTATCATTGGGTAGCTAACGTTTAAATTTCTAAATTTAAGAAAAATGGAAAATATATGATTTTTAAAGATGTAAGGCATACCAAAAAATTGTGTTGTTAATTTTCCGGAAAAATACAAAATTTAAACATAAATTCCTTTTTAAGGGTTTACATGTTTTTAACTATATATTGTATTAAAATGTCTAATATCAGTAAGCATACTACAAAACATTTATATTGTTACATTGCTAATCAGTTTAAACTAGTCTAGAGGTTTAGTTTTACTATCAGATTCGAAAAACTTAGGTGAAAAAGCCGCTTTATTTAAATTTGCAATTAATATATTAGACTTATCATGGAATTAAAACTTTTTTTTATTTTTTTCGGAAAAAACACAGAAATTTTCCGACTTACAACACTACCCAAAAATGAAAAAAAAATTGCTATTTATCAAAAGGATGTTTTAACCGAAATTAAAAAATTTGCACCCCAATTTAAATTTATTTTCATGACTGCAGTTAGTAGTAATTTTAATGATTTCAATTTGGGCAAATTAACCGATGGTTTTCAGACTATCATAAAAAGCTCTGTTGGGTTTCCTTTAATTGATTAAATCACAATTATGATTGGTTACAATTTCTTTAAATCCGTTTTAAAAACATTAGTATACCGTTTCTGCGGCAATTTCCCATTTTATCTATTTCCAAATTGTCAACTAGGGGTCCTTTTAATTGACGTGCATTTTATCGACACGTTTCTTAAAGGAGACCATTTGATAGACAAAAGTGACAGCACGGTTTTTTACAAGGGGGTAAAGGTCATAATTTTTAAGTTCTAGGGTGCGAGTTACTTGTATATAGGTGTGGTTAGGTTAGGGTTAGGTTTACGTTACGATCTCACTCAAAATAAAACCGCAATTTGTCGATCTTTTGGGCTTTTAGTACAAACATTTCGATCATGTTGCAACTACTTTTTGGTTGTCGATCAAAAGGATTCCTTGTTGATCACTTGGAATTCGATCAAATGGACCCAAAAACGTTCCTGCCACTAATAACGTGTTGCACGATTTTTTTTGTTTGCTTCACTTCTTTCAATTATTACAAAAGGTAGATTTAAGGGCCCAAAAGGAAACTACAGCTAGGTCTTGGGGCCCTAGTAAAGTTCAAAACTACTATCTCGGGTGGAAGTTATTCCGCCACTGAACCAAAAGAGACGATGTAACATACCAATCGTGTAGAAGACAGAAGGCCAACCATTTGCAAAGGTACTTTGTTCACACAGGAAACCCACCATTGGCATAGTTATCACCATTCCAATTGCGGCTCCGGCATTGCACAGGGTATAAAATCGGCTCTTCTCACACGATGGTACCCAACGGTTGAACAGTGCTGCTAAACCAGGATATAGGCACCCCTGGGAATTGCGAAAGCTAGAGCTTAGACCTTTTATAAATACGAGTAAAAGAAAGCCTTACTTGGCTCATACCAGTGAGTACTCGTAACGCCACTAAATACCAATCTCCGAGCTCTGATACGATAGGCACCAACAAAGTTAGGATAGATCCAAGAAGAACTCCGCCACCAATGAGCCATTTAGGACCGAGCCTATCGCCCAGCATCCCGCTGATGAGTTGAGTCGACGCGTATCCGTAAAAGAAACTTCCCACTATAACGCCTTGCATCTCTGCTTTCCAAACGAAGGTACCCTGCAGATTTAACCACATAAATCATGGATGATCATGGTAACTCATCACTTGCACTACAATTACTTCTTTTTCTTGATCGCCGTCGTCCGTTCCGTTGTTGAGACCACTGCTCTCGTGAAATGGACACGATGTTTCGTCAAATGTAGTTGGTGCAGTGCCATTGACGCACCAGGGATCGGTCGGTACCGAACAGTCATTTTCAAGTGAGCGAATTGCCGTCTTGTTCACCATGGCGACTATCGTCAAGCTCATGTTCGTCCTGATCATGTAAGAAGCGCATGTTCCCAAAAACAGCAAAAGCACCAGTTGGTAACGAACAGGGACGTAACAGCATGATTCTACGAACAAAGGATATTTCATTGAACTTAGGAAATATCATTTGAGCAGCGATAACCTCAAATGAACTAAAAGTCAATTAAATCGGTCTTTACTTTTATACTTTTGAAAATAAAATCATAATTTTGGGAACAAATGCTTCCATTTAACCTGAAGCTACTTTTCCAGTGGTTCAAATCGTTAAGTTCAGACCGTTTGAAATCAGAGTGCATATAGATAACCCTAAACTAATGTAATTGAAACTTCAAGATTTACAAATGACGAAACAAGTTTTGTTTTTCCACTAGTTTTTCACTTTCAAACATTACTTTTACTCCGTAGAATTTTATAATTCCTGAAAATACAGATTTCAGGAGAACATATTTCTCAAGATACCCGGCTAAAGGAAATTAGCAAAAATAATTTGTGTTAATTGCTTCCTTAAAAATTGTGACTCCGAATACCTCGTAATATTTGACTAACAATGTTACCGCCCACTTTCTATAATTAAGTAGTTCTAGACTAGCGCCATCTAGTAATTAAATGCACACCGTATATAAATTCGCTTATATGAAAAAAAAACTGAGTAGCTCGTAATTCAAATATATTTCTGTAAAATTTGTGACTCATAAGTAATCCGTATTAATAAATAAAACTTATACACGATAAAATTAAAAAGCGTGTAAAAGATACAGACAATACTGCGCACTTACGTTCGAAAAATTCTCACCTTTATGATTAGAACGGCAACTGGCGGAATTTAAGGTGTCCGATTTGTCATTTACCCGCATTTTATCCGTCATTGTCATTTTAAGCACCTACTTGAACGACAATCCCCATTAAAGAGATCGGGAAAGGAATGTGCTACATATCGCAATTATTATTTTTTATTTATATCTAATTCCCACGTTATTGCGTATGTTTTAACGATTGAAAAATATTTCAGATAATTTGTATAAGTGTGTTTAAGAAGCCGATGTCTAGGTTTTTACAGTGCTTCGGAGACCATTGTTTGGAGCTGTGCTCAATCGTTCGCTAATCGCGCAATCAGATTTTCAACGCTATCTTTAACAATAGCTTGTGATGTCTGTTAATCCTTAAGTCTCCTTTATCTCTTTTCAAATACCGCGTTACAATTGTTATTTTAACCTTCAGGAAAACACGATAATTCTCATATGGTTCATTATCCTCTTTATATGGCAAATCTAATCGTAGTTAGCTTAATATGCAGTTGGGAATGACGCACACAAAGTCATTTATTCATTGATCAAAATACAGATTTCTTTGATGCACCTATAAAACTAAAATTTAAATGCCTCAGCCCTATTACAAAGTTGTTTTCCTCACGTGATTACTGCAAATTTAAAACGTGCAAATTGAGATAACATTAGAAAACCATGAAGTAGATTTTCACATTTTCGGCAAAAATCTATGTTTTATTTGGAATATAATGAGATACCGTATGATTAGTCTATTGTCGAATTATTTGAAAAATCTGACTTGTGTTGATTAAGGATCTGTGTGGAAATAACTGATTAAAGCTCAAGAAAATATACACCACAAGATTCCTGCAGAGTTCTATATTATGTTCTTAATCTTTTCTAACTTTATATGGTACTTATTTTTGGAGAATGGTAATACGTTCTAATTTATGATTTGGTTAATTCGTCTAAGAATTAAGTTTATAGATGTATAGGAAACTAGAATAAATGGTGTACCAATTAAAAGTCTGAAACCATTGAATGGGTCACAATATTAAACTGTTGGATTCTACTATATTTATACAATTTTAACAGTAATTAAAAAGGTGGTAATTTCAGTTAAATTATCCTTAAAAAATGGAATAAGATTATGTATGCGTTTGCTTCTCATCACCTTCAGAATTATGGCACTTGTCACCAGATTTACGGCAATGACCAATCGTCAACTTTCCAACTCCCCACGGCCTGGCCTACTTAAATGACTAAAGCTGCGTTTATTTAATCTATTTTTCTTTTAGTTTTGCAACACCGTTAATTGTGGACCACTGTATATCGAAAGAGAAGACTGTGTCCTGTGCGGCTCCCAACTCCCATCATTACACCACCGAGCACCGGGTCAGCACCAACAATAATGTAGAAGTGAGTTTAGTTAACTTAAATGACGTAATGTTTGTCATCGTGGTAAACATAGCAAACGTTGTAATATTTCAATTTCATATTAAATATTCGAAGCATATTAAATATTCGAAGCATATTAAATATTCGAAGCATATTAAATATTTGAAGCAAATTAAATATTCGAAGCATATTAAATATTCGAAGCATATTAAATATTCGAAGCATTTGAAATATTCGAAGCATTTGAAATATTCGAAGCATTTTAAATATTCGAAGCATTTTAAATATTCGAAGCATTTTAAATATTCGAAACATATAAAATTTTCGAAGCATAATAAATATTCGAAGCATATATATCGTAGTTTTATTATCATCAAGTTTATTTTGATTTTAGCAATGAAATTGGAATATGTTTCTCTTTCAGGTTCGATCGCAGGAATGGAGAATCCCAGTGGGATTTTTTATCCGAAGCGGGTATCGATTCCGAGTTATGTCCAGAAACACCGAAAACATGGCAAGTAGATTCAATTTATTTATTTCGAAGTTAGCTTTTCACTTTTATACTGGGTAGTAGTTTAGTTTCGATCCAAATTATGTTTAGTTAGGTGGGCAATTTTTAAAAGTTTGTAGCTTTTCAGGTCCTACTTCCCAATTTATATAAACTTTGGAAATAATAAAACACGTTTTTACGGTGAACTTTATTTGATTAAAATCATAAACTCATAGAAAAGGTCTTCAAACAAATACAGTAGAAGACACTCCTCAGAAACTTGCTAGATCGTTTTAAGCATTGTAGACCTAGCTTTATTCTGCAGTCTACAAGTTGCCCATACACTTTTTTGAGAGGACGCTTATACTGTCTAATAATAACCATATTTTTTTTAAATTTCCTTAAACTAACGTTGCTTAATTTACACTGAACTCTTTATTGAATCGCAAATATATTTTAAAATTGGGCGATCGGGGCAGATTTACCCTCTTATTACTGTTTAAACTCGTCCCACCTTTAACGAACATTTTTAGTTTCTGAGAATCTAATATTTCTGTAGATAAATATAAAAAAGTTTAATTAGTGTTTTAATAAAAGGCTAATAAAGTTTTACTTCGTTCCAGGCTCCATGTACCCTTCCGGACGAAGAACGTGGAAGGACGTTCATCGAGTACAACTTAGTTTTCCAACGGAAGTGCGATAAATAGACCCGAAATGCGCGCCTTCTTCGATCGCGGGGAATAACAAACTATTTTCTTCGTCGTGGTTCCCTTCACGAAAATATTTTTCCCTCGAAAGTAGTGTTTCGACCTCAACGTCATATTCATGCCTCCGCGACCTCACCATTCCACTGTAGCCTTCAAGAGGTTTTCCAAATAAGCTATTTCGGCTTTAGTTTCATATATGTGTTGTTTGGAGTACTATGATATAGTTTACATTATTTTAATCATAAACCAAAAATAGAGTATTCAGTTTGTTTCAGTGATGAACACTTTTCTTTGAATTATTACAACGAAAATTAAAAAATAGCAACGTGTTGCGGGTCATAGATTTTTGAAAAAGATAAGACAATAAAAACCTTCTTTTTTGTATTATCGTTTTCCGCAGAAATTTACCTAACGCAACGCCCAGTGCGGTTAAAGTATTTGTGAAGAAATTGAATTTTCGCTAGTACAATGTGAGGACATGGAATGATTCGAGAACGTACGGAGGTGAAAAATATATAGTTATTTATAACCGACAACCACATATTTGTTTTTAAATGATCACGGTGCTTCGTTTTCGCAAACCTTGAGTGTTTTTTAAAAACTCAATTCCACTATTCAGAATTGCTGAAAATAAACCAAATAAATTCAACGTACTATTTCTTCTATTAGTATCCAAATTACACTTTGCTTCCGAATGAAATATGTATAATTACGAAACATAAAGGGTGTGGTGGTAACGATAATTGACTGAGCAATAGCAAATAATACTTACTTCTCTCGCGATTATAAATATATATATGCTGAAAAATTAGTTAGAAAATGGACACCGAAACAATTTAAATTTATTTCGAAATTTTCCAGTATGCAAATTACATTTTCCATAAAACGTTATGTTCTTTGCAACTTGCTAATGAAAATTAATCCAAAATAATAAAATTATTGTTATCAACTCCGTCATTGGCATTAATCTCTAAAATGATACCAAAAAAAAAGGGTAGTTCAATAATTTTTAGAACCATTAAATTTTAGAACAAAAGAATGACAAATCAGTTAAAGTTTAAACAATAAATTTAATTTCTTTACTGGCAGCCGTAATTTCCAAGTATCTTAATTCTTCCATAGCATTATGATACAACGTGATTGAAGCTTCGTTAAATTTTGATGTCGATCATTTCATACTATTCATAGGTTTCTGACAAGTTTGAGAATACTCTTAAAATTCTTTTCATTTACTATTCATCAATATTTTTATTTTAATAAATAATAATATTTTTTTTCTTCGGATATCCGTTAACTTTTTTTTTAGTTTTGAAGGAAACTAAATCGTTTTATAAGCTGAACGATTTCATGCTAATTTCTTCATATCTGTCTGACGAATTTGTAGATGCACTAAAAAGCTGACTATTTCTAAATATTACCAATAAACTTACCCGTGCATCCAACCTGAATTTTAAATTCGTTACGGCGGAAATTCACTGCAAACAGTAAAATACGTTTTACGATTGTAAATATAATATCTAAAGTGTGGTTATAAAAAATGCTATATCACTCTTCCCCCGCTATAGAATTCAGAAATATAAAGGTGTAGAAAATATTTATCTTGATTATTTACCAAATTTACAATTAAATTTTTATATACAACCACTACTGTTTGAACGTTCTGATACAATGGTTTATCATCTATTTTTCTTGGCCAACCAGGTTCATTTCGCCTACAAATATTTTGCGTCCATAGTTAGATGTAGTCTAGATATTTCTTCTTACGACCGTCTTTCGATTACGAACAAAATGTAAAAAATATTCGCGAGCATCAAATTAATATATGAAAATGTAAATAATGTGTCATTCGTTTAAAATCAATGTTTCTTTGATTTTCGGGAGTTTATTAAAAGACAATTTGTGTTAAATCGTGCCATTTTATATAAAAATTCATTTAACGATCTTATAATATTCGTTTCGTATTAATTATTTAAGCTAAAACTGGCTTTAAAATCTGTAAAACTTTGATTTAAGTGAATACGTACTTATTATTTAAAATATCGATGGAAATTACACAGTATTAATGTTATAATAACACGCGCTTAAAACCTTGTGTTTGTTTTATTTAATTACTCTGTATATCCAGGAAATAAAAATATATTTCTTTAATATATTAAAATAAAACCGACTTTTAGGTATTTAGTTTTTAACCTTTTTTATGGTGGTGGTATCACTTACATTATAATGTCGTGAATAGCCATGATCGATCGTAGCTTCTGCAACCGGGCAAAAAGTCGAAGCTACTGAAGGGGTCGTACATTTGTAATATCCAACCTAATTTAGTTTGTTACGAATAAAGTAACCAAAAAGATTAAAACCCTCGAAATATTTACATTTAAAAACTAACATATGAAAAATCTTAGGTCTGCTATATCACTGATTACCGAATTAAATATGTTACCATTGTTCCAAGTAAAAAGGTAACTCAACTTAGATGATTTTTTAGCGTTTTTGTGAAGCATTTTAAACAATAAAAAATATTAAAACAGCACAGGTCTACATGTAAAATATTAATTTATTTTACATTTTTTTTAATAAAATTTAATTTTTAGCTCTATCTAAATTTTAAATTAAGTATCGTATTCCTCCATGCAATGGTGTACCAAGGAGGTGGAGGCAATGGTGGGTTAAACAATAGGCTGAGTAAGCTGAACCCCACGGACCTGGAACCTGCCAAAATGAAAGGGGCCTGGAACGAGGTCAAAAATTTAGTCGTTAGGCACATAATGAAGCGCCAGCCTAGGGGCCCAGTAGAAATATATCTGCTACAGGGCTGAGGGCGTGGTTCACTGAAACGTATTGAGAGAAGCGAAAAACACCGGGGCAGACTTAGGGACCTCCCCAAACGGCAAAACTGTAGCTACGACACTGTCTCCATTTTGGTGAGGTATTAAGAAATTATATTACTTTTCCTTTAGAGCATTTTAAACAAAATGACCGAAAACACAACCATACCACTTAATACTTTCTTGAAAAAGGGAAATAAAACACCGATACCCTTTTAGAATAACCAAAGCTCAAATTAAGCACAGCGAGAACTTTCCGCACATTTCCGAAAGGGTTCTTAAAAAGGATAAAACTGAGAAAGTCATAATTAGAACTTATCAAGATCGCTTTGTACAGCAAACGTTACGAAAAGATGAACGTTTTTGTAGCACATTGAAACTGTTTTAACAGTGATATCAAAGCATTGATGTATGCCACCTTATTGTGTTTTATTGGAGTTTTCAAAATGAATTCAAATTTTCAAATCAACCAAAAATCGTAGTACCAGTGATTCTACAAATGAAACAATATAAGCGGTAGGCTCTACTGTCAGCGTTATTAATGTCAACACCCAGATAACTTCACTTGAAATAATAATATTATCTTGAAGGTGATGTACGGTTGAGACCTCCTTCAAGTAGCCACCATAAAATTGCCTTTCTTGATATTCAGAGAAACGTTATTGCCGAGTACACTGTTAAGAGAAATTTCATCGATTTCTGAAATTTGTTTCACTATTTACTACACTTCTATTAGATTAAATTGCTTAACGATAAATTTTCGAAGCGTCATCGAAAACTAAATGTTCGATGGAAAAGACAAATTTTTCACGGAAAAAGAATTACTTGAAAGTTGACAAAAGTTTAGTATATCGACAAGTTGGCAAGCCAAAATATATCTCTCCTCGGAAGAATTGTCCCTAGTGGTATTAATTTCTCGAGATTACCCTTAAAGATATATCTCCGCAATTCCGAGTTATTTACTAAAAACTTAATCCCGGTTCAATCCCGCCCGGTATAAAATTTTAATTATAATTAAAATAATTGAGACGAAACGACGGAGTTTAATTTATTCAGAATATTATAAATTAAATAGTTACAACAGTGAGTTAGACGTACTAAAACAATGCACAATTGAATTTAACCCTATTAACAGTACAAGTTTATCAGTTAAATATAATACGAAGCCAATTCTAATGAAAGAAACATATACAGAGGGTATTTATATTTTTATCGCTTACGAAATACTTTCGGCATCTTTAACGCTCATTTTATTTCAACACAGTGATTCTGTGGTAGAACACTCGCCTGTCATGCAGGAGGGCTCGGGTTTGAATCCCGCCCGGTACGATCGCAAATTGAAACTAAGACGAATACTGTAAACAATTGGTGGAAACCCTGCCATTTGGACGTTGAGACGGTTACCGTAACCCTCAGCACTCGGTCCGCCCCAAAAGTCAATAGAAGAAGATGGAGAGATAACAACTATACATACAAAACGCAAACACAACAAACTCAACCGCCATAATACAAACTCAACATTCCCACACTACACCTAAACATAACAATAACGAAATTTCCATTAAAACTGAGTTGAAACCGTCGTACAGTGGGGCAACCTGAGTCCAAACCTGATCGCGCGTATTCATTTTATTTTAATTTATAATATTTGTTTATAAATCACCGCACAATTTACCGGTTTTTGATTTTTGACTGCAAAATTTTATTATCCACCAGGCTCCTTAGAAGTAGTAGATTTTTTTAGAAATTTTAAGTAGGAGTTTTTGCATAGTTTTTGGTATACAATCAGGCTTGATTGAAAAGGTAAAGATATTTTTTTGCAGTCTTTAGTTTTGGAAATATCAATACCAAGTAGATATCGATATTTTAGAGTTATGAAACTATTATACAAAGCCGCGTAGCTCAAATAGTGAGAATTCTGGAAAACGACGTTAAAGGTCTTTAACTAATATATTCCTTTTAGAATTAATGTGATTTTTAGTTATGAATTTAGGTAGATTAAGTTACAATTATTGATTTAAGTTCATGAATGTTCATTATTTATCACAATATCGATTAAACATTTTGCGGATATTTGCCCTATTTTCTATTTTTTGTTCAGATTTCCAATAGATATATGAATATAAAAAGGTGTCCAATTTAAAAACGATCTATGGTGATAACATCAAAACCATTTCCTGTACTAATTTCAAATTTTTGTGGCACTTAACACGTGTTGCGGAACAATTAAAAATGAAAACATTGATGACCTTGAACTGTTTCTTCAGGGTCATTGAAAAGTTATCTCAAGAACCGTTAGATTTAGAAACTTCTTTCCAATTAGAAAGTTGTTCCTCATCATAATTTATGTCTGATTAACTCTGACCCGAATTCATTTGATCAATTGAAAATGGAAAAATTTCACACTTAAAACCAGTTGGTCATCAAGTAAATAATGCTAAACTGGCTGCAGGAAAGTTATTATGAATCGGACATAACATGTTCTGTTCACGAATATTCTATTTCTTCAAATTTATGTTAAGAACCATAATGGGCATTAAAAGAATCCAATTAGAAAAGTGTTCTTCGCCATATATTTTATGCTAAATGGGCTTTGATATGATTCAATTTTTAAAAAAGAAAGCCAAGTAATCGAAAATTTATTTTCTTTACAGTTCGTCGATTCAACTTAAAACTATGCAAATTCAATGGGATAATTTCTTTTATGTAATTTTTGGATTTATTAAATTTTATTTAACAGTTTAGCATTGTTTACTTGATGACCAACTTGTTTTTCGGGTCGAGATGATTTTTCAAGGTCATCGATCTTATCATTTTTAATTGTCCCCCAACACGTGTTAAGTGTCACAAAAATTTGAAATTAGTACGGCGAACCGGTTTTTGAGATATTAATTTTGACCAGATTTGGGCTCAGTTTGCCCATTGTGCGTCGCGACGGTGAGCGTTAACGAAAAAACACCAACCGAACCCAACCCAACCGCAAATCGTCACACGATGGTTTTGCCACACTTTAAACTGCAAACACGGTTTTCCGACTTTGCCCTGGTAACGCGTTCGCAGCACACAGACAGAGACACACACAGACAGACACGGTGATTGTAAAACCCCTCCTATTGGACTATGTCCCCTCGGAGAGGTAATAAATTTAATTAATCCTTATTTCAGTTAATACGCTTTTTATTTTAGTGATATTCGACTTTTAATATATATACTTTTTTAAATTAAGAAAATAAAATCTTTAGTTGGTACTGATCATTTTTGAACTTCGATTTAGGTTACATTAGAAATTTTAATTTTAAGTAAGATTTCTGACCTCATAGCCCACGTACGCATATTAAAAACTTTAATTAACTTGTTCGCGTTTCGAGCAAATTATATTTTAAAAAGGTTCGGTCTTGAACATTTGTTTATATGAAATCAATTTCTGTAGTATGTTTAAATAAATTCTGCTTATTTAAGCGTCGTTTATTTGGGCATAGAGACCTGAAAATAAAATTAACATTGTAAACCAGAGCCTTTCGAAAGATACGGGCCCTAGGTAATCGTCTATTTTGTCTAGGTCAAAACACGACACTGTTCATTAACGTTGCTTCCAGAATAGGATAGATATGCCCCCCCTCCCCCTGGACGCTTACACCTATAGCTCAAGATGTCTTTTAGCGCCCCCCCCTTGAGATTATTTTGTATCCGGCACTGGTTGTTGCATACATGACTTTCGTTTTCTTCTAAGTTGACCCCTATGAATTTTCTATTTCTTCTTGAAAATAACAATGTTGCGGATGATTTTTAAGCGTTCTGCTCCGAGCACCTTATTTATATGGTACGTTGTATTTCTTTTAGTCATAATTTAATTATAATTTTATTGCCTTTAATCGAAATTGTTTTCCGATTATTAATTATTTATTGTAGTAAATATTTTTTGGAGATCTAAGAATTTTTCACGCAAGATCTAATCATCTAAATTTATATTAAAATTCTACACTTTCAATTATTTTTCTCAAATTTTATATTCGTTTGGTAATTTGAATCCCTGCACTAAAAATTAAAAACAAAGACGCCTTTAAGGTGTAAAACTCTATAATTGTTTCCAAAGCTTCATGATCTTAAACGTTTGCGATGGTATGCATCCACCCGAAACCACTTCCATCACCAAACAAAAAATTAGTAGCAGGTCATTAACTAACTTGGTAATTAAAGTTCTGTAAAAAAGTAACAAAAACACGACTTTTTGAAGTTAATTTCTGTCTAACGAGCATAAGTCTTGTTTTAGGCAGGACAGTCCTAATTTCAAAGAAGACAACGATTGCACATATTTATTTTCAATTCCCCCAAAACGCTTCACTAGGCTTCTTAGCACTATGATTATAAATATAAATATCGCCCGTTGTCTTTGTTGTAAATTTTTGGGAAACTTTCTTCACAAGTTTGCTAAATAATTTTACTTGAAAACGGAATTTTATTTCAAAATTCCTGTGGTATTTTCAAAAAATTTAAAATAGCTTCAAATTGCTTTCTCTTAACAGAACGTGTGCTAGAATAATCTCACTGTAACTCAAAAATATCAGTCAAATAATCGAAACAACAGTAGTTTAATAATGTTTCTGAAAGTTGTTTTCCATTTTTGAGCTTCATTTTTCTACTAAATTCGTTTTAGAATGGAAATATATTGTTCTTATTTAAGAAGGGCTTAAATAGCATTATTTAGTATAGTTATAATATTTGTTTTTCAACGATAATACTGTTTTTTTTAATAATAACCTTTTCATATTGTTTTAATATTAATGGAACTAAAATAAGATTCTGAAATTTATTTAGACTCCGTTCAATGATAAAACTAGTTACAGTTCCCCTGATTCTAAAATTTCGGACGTTGTTCGTTCGAAACTAGTTTCAGATCATCTTGGACGGAAGGATTTTCACAGTTTTGCAATCGCGAGCTTGGGTCCCAATGTTGCACTTCAGCTTCCCAAAAAAAAATGCGACTACAAATGATCCTAGAAGACCCAAAGCTGACGTGAAATAGAAAACGTAATGCCATTTGTCCATAAAAGAGGTTCCCTGTTTGGACAGATAAAATATTTCCAGCAGTTTAAATTTTAGATATGTATTTTAATTTTTAGGTCTTAATCGATTTATTTATTGATTTTCACAACTTTGGGGTCAAATGGTTATAATTAAATAAAAAAATAATAATCAGCTAGGCCTAAGTCATCAAGCTACTTTTAAAGTTCAGGTGGCCGGGTTACAATGCGTAGGAGGCTGTTGGCAAGCCCTGCATTCCACGCGAGCCAACAGCTCCCTACACTAACTAGCAGGTTGTAACATACGGTAAAATTTTAAGTGTATGCACAAACGAAATGAACCATTCTTATCCATCCCTTTACGGAATATTAAAAAGAAATCGCTTAATTTGATAATTTTAATAGTGTTTGCGTATTATATTATCTCAAGTGATTTACCTGAATGTCGAGGATAAATCCTATAACGGTGGGACATACAAAACCAACAACAGAACCAAAAGTATTCCCAATTCCAAATAGCGTCCCTGAAAAAACAGAATAGCGATTCTTTGTTGACTGATTCACCATTTAAACGGTTCAAAAGCAAACCTGATAATGTGGGAGCCATGTCCATGGAAAGTACGGCACTGCCGCTGCTACTCAAGCCCAGAAATCCGCTGCTAAGAGTTAAAAGAGCGATGGTGGAAGGGTGGTCACAACCTGTCACTGTCACGAGCATTAGAAAGGTACATGACCCTAAGAGAGCTGTTAGTAATAAAAAATACACGACTTATAAAGATTTAGTAGTTCTTCCGTCAAAATTATTAGCAATATATCGATTTTAACAATACTATATTTTTCAAAGAATTGTAGCCACCTCCCAGGTTTTACCTATGTTTATAAAGCATTATTCTAATATATTTTTAATCAATTAAAAAAAATCCATCAATACATTTCTTAGGTCCCGATTTAAAAGTTTAACTACACATTGAAAATCGATGGATCGGAAGAGTCATTGTATAAAAAGATTTTACAAGTCTCGAACTAAATAACCGTAAATAAGCAAAGAAGAAATTGAAAACTTCAAATCAGTTTTGAAATAATTTTGAAATTGAAATGTCGAAACTTTAATTATTGTTATTGCCTAAAATTATATCAAAAGATTAATCTCACCAAAGCATTCAAACATCTTTCTGACCGTTGCTTTCTTACGTTTTTCGTTTGAAATCAAATAGTCCGCCGCAAAGCCACCAATTATATATATATATATTATATTTACATTCTAAAATAACGTTCAATAAAAATTATTGAAAAAAATTAATTTAATATAATTGCCATTTGATATTTAATGTTATTTCGGTATTGACGAATGGTATTACACAGAGGCGATACCTGTTCTATCGGTTAATGCAAAACCTGGTCCAAATAGTTAGGCAATTCAGTCACTCGTACCCAAAATATCGTAGAAGATACACACCAGGAAAATATAAGTGACCATACCGGTAAAGAAGTTAGCATAGCTTTCCACGGAAAATCGTTTTTTTCCTAAAAAAATAAATTGTTCTCTCTTAACCCGTTTAAAAAAGGACTAGAACCAAAAATAAATTATTGATTATTGTAGCTATTAATTTCAGTCTTCTGGGTAAATAATTTTGTTTAAGGGAATAGTGATATTTTTTTGCTGAGTCTAACTTTGAAATTAGCAGAGATAAAATAAAGCTTCCAAAATGCCAAGCTAAGTCACTGGTTGCGTTTCTATGGGTATTATAAGGAATACGAGTATATTTGTCCTAAAAGTATTCCATATAATAAAGAAAATTATATGGTTATTTAAGCTTGGCTAATTAAAACGCCATTTTAATATACAATTTAGTTTGGTTTGGGTCTTTTAATTTATAAAGAAATCACAATTAATCAACTATTACCGGTGATCGAACAACGGGAAGATTATCCATGATGTACGTGCGCTCCTCAGGAGATATTCTTGGGTTCATCGAAGGATCGGTATGGCTTAAAATCATCCACAACAAAGTTCAAAAGTTTCAAAAGTTTTTTTATTGAAAATTTAGTTCAAAAAAGTTGGTGGAGGGCCAAGTCTTCTTGCGACTTATAGCCCTCGCATACAAACAAGTGTACTCAACAAAAAATAAAATTGTGTTAATTTATAACAGATGTAAATTTAAAATTAACATTGACTATAAACATTTTATCCAAAAGGACAGACAACTAAGAAAAAAACAACAAAATAGAAAAAATATATATATATATATATATACATTTTTAACACTTAAACATTGAAAAAATCAATAAAAAATATACAATCGAAAAGTTGACTTAAGCCTGGTTTTCACTTAGCGGAAAATCACCGACAGAAAGTTCGACGTCGGCGATATGGTTTTCGACGTTTCGTTCACTGTCGGCGTTTTAGCATTTTCACTTGGCGTTTTTTTTAGGGCGGAAATAAAGCGGTTTTTTTTCTGGCAGCGAGTTCGTCGGTTTTCGTCTGATAGTGGAGATTTAAGCCTAGGCCTAAAAATGGATGATTTACCTAATCATAATAGTGAACTATTGATTAAAGCTCATGCATGTAAGCATTTTAAATTTAATGTTATTTTACATGAACTATCGTGTTCAAAGAAATATGAGTTATGAAAGATCGGTTTGGGAAAGAAACATACTGGAAAAGAAGGCAACAAGGGTATCAAGAAAAAAAACACGTTCCAAAATTCACAGAAAAGCACGTGGCCGAGTTCCGGATGCAAGAAGCAGGAAATTAACCATCCCCCCTGACGTCACACTCACCTTTCGAAAATGGGTTTTGATTGGTTGAAAAAGAGTGAAATCGCCCAACTGAGCGAAAAAAATAGAAATGAAAATCGCCACACAAAACCGAAAACCGACGGAAATTTTCGCCCATTTTCCGTCGACGCCGGGCTTTTTCGCCCAAAAACCGCCAAGTGAAAACCAGGCTTTAGGTTAAATATATTCCGCAATTACCCAAAATAATTGGCAAACATTGCTTCTTTTACATGTTTTTTAACAGCTGTATGGGTGTGCAGATTTTTTATACTATCATAAATTACGTTAATGACCAAACAGCCCCAAAAATACCTTAAGAAATATTTTGTATAACTTAAACACATTTACTGTTGTTGAAAATGATTCCATACCAATAGTGTAGAAAACCTTGGGCCATCCGTTTGCAAAAGCAGTTTGTTCGCATAAATATCCGACCATGGGCATACACAGTGCCATTCCGACAAATGCACTGGAAGTGCAAAGAGTATAAAACCGACTTCTCTCAGCAGTTGAAAAAGAGAAACTTTAATATCGACTGTAAGTTGTTCTACTACATTTACAAAATATAAATATTCTTACGAGTCATACCAGTGATAACGCGTAGAGCTATAAGATAGCAATCTCCGAGCCCAGCCACGATAGGTACTAAGCTAGTAAGAATTGATCCAAGAAGAACGGCGCCTCCAATAAACCATTTCGGTCCGAGTCGGAATTCGCTCACAGCGCGGTGAGAAAAAAATATACAAATAATATTTTATTGTCGATTTTTTTATTCAATGCACTTTTTTATGAAATAATTTATAAGAAATGAAACTTTTTTCTCACAGCGCTTTGAGCGAATTCCGGGAAACAGTCTACGCCGTCGTTCAGTGGGATGAGAAATTCCAATGTTAAAAAACTAGCTCTTCTCTCGGCGCGATCTCACTCAGCCCGCCGTCAGCGCTTTCTAGTGAAGGAATTATCTCGCCGCTAGGGGAAGCGGTGCTTAAAATTGAGCAGGCTAGCGCCTTGATCGGCCGATCTCGCTCACCGCGCCGTGAAAAATCACTGACTGAGCAAACTAATCGGCGATCACCCTGAGCTGGCTCAATTTCTCTTTCTCGCTTAACAAAACCAACCGACCTTCGTATTTGAAGTGCTCACTCGTTTCGAGAAGATTTTCAAAAATGAACGCTCACAATTTTTGCCCACCTCTGCCCAACTTGCAATGTGGCCTAAAAATTCCATTTCGGTGTCTACTTTGAGGATCCGATGAGTCCACAGCGATGCGGGGTGGTTAACATAGTTAATAATAGTTATTAATTTATTAATTATTAATTTATTAATTATTAATTTATTAATTATTAATTTATTAATTATTAATATATTAATTATTAATTTATTAATTATTCATTTATTAATTATTAATTATTAATTTATTAATTATTAATTTATTAATTATTAATTTATTAATTATTCATTTATTAATTATTAATTTATCAATTATTAATTTATCAATTATTCATTTATTAATTATTAATTTATCAATTATTCATTTATTAATTATTCATTTATTAATTATTCATTATTCATTTATTAATTATTAATTTATTAATTATTAATTATTAATTTATTAATTATTAATTTATTAATTATTAATTTATTAATTATTAATTTATTAATTATTAATTTATTAATTTATTAATTATTAATTTATTAATTATTAATTTATTAATTTTTCATTTATTAATTATTCATTTATTAATTATTAATTATTAATTGATCAATTATTAATTTATCAATTATTAATTTATTAATTATTAATTTACTAATTATTAATTTATTAATTATTAATTTATTAATTATTAATTATTAATTTATTAATTATTCATTTAATAATTATTAATTTATTAATTATTCATTAATTAATTATTCATTTATTAATTATTCATTTATTAATTATTCATTTATTAATTATTCATTTATTAATTATTCATTTATTAATTATTCATTTATTAATTATTCATTTATTAATTATTCATTTATTAATTATTCATTTATTAATTATTCATTTATTAATTATTCATTTATTAATTATTAATTTATTAATTATTAATTATTAATTTATTAATTATTCATTTATTAATTATTAATTATTAATTTATTAATTATTCATTTATTAATTATTCATTTATTAATTATTAATTATTAATTATTAATTTATTAATTATTCATTTATTAATTATTAATTATTAAATATTAATTTATTAATTATTCATTTATTAATTATTCATTCATAATTATTAATTTATTAATTATTCATTTATTAATTATTAATTATTAATTAATTAATTAATTATTATTTTCAGTTTTTACGACCAACTAACTTTACAGCTATAGCTCTCATATTTTATATTTTAGTAATTTATCTCTAGGCCTTTTTAGTTTGTAGTTCTAGCTGTTAGAACTATATAAATAAGGCAGAAATGCTTACTTAAAACTAAGCTTTCCTATAGGCTTCTTGCGTAGTTTAAACTTTAAATCGAATGAGTGAAAGCTGTTTGTTCATTCAAAATTATCTTCATTCATATTCAAAAGTCGTCTGCTAAAGTTTCTTCAACAAATAGTTGACCGGTAAAAAAATAGATGGAGCTATCTTTTCAAAGCCCGAAGTCTATTTAGAAATCTTTAAGTGCATGCTAATTTTTGGTAGTTCTAATTCTAGTTTGTCCAAAAAATAAGGAGCACTTGGTACGTTGGTCGTTCGTTCGTTTGTTTGTCGTTCGAGCTTTTGCCTCAACACACTGAAAAGCAACACGCCGCGGACGGTGCGGGCTGTGGACGCTATCACTTATCACCCCTTTATCTCGCTTTGTTTGTTTCTCTTTCGCCTTATTCTGGCGATTTGCAGGTGGGGTGGGGGGGGGGGGGGTGGCGCTCAATGACGAGCTAAATGGATATGGGGGATTGGGACGAGAAGGAACGGCGATTTTTTTAGTTATTTTTGCGGAATAAAAAGAGTACCACATAACTTATCGCATGGGAAAAGGGGGGGGGGGAGGGGTTGGAGTTTACTGGTGTGGTTCGACTGGGGGGGGGGGGGCTTACTGGTGTATTCGACTATAGGTCTTTAGGACGAGAAAGAGTTGAGTTTTTGACCGCGTATTAATTTGGAGTTAAGTCTTTTTGAGATCGTTTCATTTTAACATTAACCTAAAGGGTACCACTGAATTTCTCACATGGGAAAATAAGGTGGGCTTACTGGAGTGGTTCGATTATAGGTCCTTGGGAGCTGACGCGTGCAGGTATCTCCAAACTACAAAAGTACGTCCCTACTCCTAAAATGCATTTTGAACGAGATTTAAAGGTTCTAAATCGAGCTTGAACAGCACTCCAACTATAACATTGTACCCTGGCAACGCTGCTCGTAAAAAAAGCCTGATAGATATTTCCATATTCCATTTTCGGACCTTAGCCTTTTTGCACAACACGTTGGACAATAGATTAATACTGGATTCTTCCGAGGGTAAGAAGTATTTGTTTTGGGCACAGGGAAAATAACGACAAGCGGTTTTTGTCAGTTTTCCTTTAGGTTGTCTGAACCGTCGTCTGCTAACTGTTAATAGTGCAATGGAGTCTTATTCGGGTGCTTTAATTTTCCCAGTAAAAGGAAATGTAAAATGTACCAATATTAAGTACTAATGATATAAAACAGTACTATAAGACAAGATCTACCACGAACAGACACTACAATTATATTTTGTTCAAGAATATATAGATATAAAAAGGATGGAAACATGCACTGATAAGTAAGCCTTGTCATACTACACAAAACCTACACTATCTAGCTTTTATTAATAATAATTCTGTAAATGTGTATTAGGAAAACTGCAGTCGTTTTTATTAAAGGGAAATGCTATTGAAGCCAAAGAACAAGGGAAAAGCCTTACAACGTATTTGCTGCTGTAAATTTAAATGAAGGTGCTGTTCTTGATTCTGAATTTGAGTTTGTGATAGGCAGTGGCGCCGCCAGGATTTTTTTTCCACGTAGGCACTACAATTTGGGGCCCCCTCTTGCCCACCAATTTTTAATATATTTACTTTAACCATAAGTAACATAATAAACATAAGTATGACACTACCTATTTACCTAATGCATTTTTTTTAATAATGGTCTGTTTCGCCATTGTAAATTATTATGTGACTAAAGACTAATAACTCTCAGCGAATTCCTATTAGTCTTTGGAAATCGCCCACTAATACAGCCAAGGCCCATTAAAAATTGAAATGCTTTCAAAAATGTAAATAATGCTTACTTTCTGTGAAAATATTTATGCATTATTATATAAATAGATAAAAATAACTATTATAAACATTAGCTAGTTATTTTCGAATTTAAAGCAAGTGTCGGCTCTAAGTGAAGTAGCTCTTTTTCAACCGATGTCGCTAGCGTCGAAATCAAAACAAGATGCTGAAGCTACATTTTGACCCAAAAGGCGGGACATAAAAGTATGCTTCGCGTTGATTGGCTCGTTTGTAAATTTGTCAATAACTTCAATAATAGTAATTGTTTACAATAGATTTTATATGGGATATATAATTTAGGTTAAAGTTCACTAAGTAGAGTAAAAGTGGTCTTAATATAATACTCTATAATGGCTCTCTGACGACGTTATTGTTTCGCTATTTTGAATTTTAGCTTCCGTTCCCATTTATAGATGGCTCCACGCTCTCCACGAAAGTCATTTTTTTCGAAGATTCGGATAGATTCATGACCTTCTCTAATAACAGCGGCCGTTTCATAATACAGGTGGCAATGATAGAGCCGACAGTTGCTTTAAAACATGTGTTTTCGCTGGTATGAATAACATCTGAAACTATACTATTACTATAACTAACAAAGTTTCTTTGTCAACTTATATACAGGGTGATTCAATAGTCAGTACAGAAATTTCTGGTGGTTGTAGGGGATGAGCTGAGAAGTATGCAGGTTTTTGTCGCGTTTCTCTGCGACGAGTTTAAAGAGCGCTAGAGGGCTTCAAAGTTTGACCTACTACCCCCTGGAAGTAGGCTGCTGTAAGCACGCACCCACGAAGCAGGAAAATAACTATTTCAGGGCTTATTACCTACCCATTCGAAACTATCAAGACATTGAACGGCATCGCTAGTCATTCCAGTGGACTCAAAATATCGTTTAATAGATCCAGATTGGCTCTTAATTAGAGTCTCTTCCACTTTGCGTTTTCTCCGCTTTTGGAAACCAGACGGGGTTTTTCTCAAACTCACTTTAAACTAGGTTGTCTCAAACGTGGTCTCAAAATTAATTTAATCCTACACTATTTTACAATATTTATATATATAATTCAACTTTGATCGCGAGTTCTAAATTGCTGCTTTATCGTACGAAAACAAACTGGAAAATGAAGATATATGAAAATGGTAAGGGATTTTTGAAATAGGCTCTACAAACCTAAAACCAGACTGTTGACAAAAAAGAGAAAGTGAGTCAACCTTTTTAGCTCCACATCGAGATATATATATCGAAGTGGGACTATTGCTATGGACGGATTGTCGTTAAGTGTTGTATGTTGTATGTTGTATGTTGTTTGGCGTGGAAAAGCGACGACACGGTAGATGGAGCTGCGAAAAATAATTTATTAATAAAATTTATATTAGTGGCCTCGCCGAGACTCGAACACAGATAGCTGCGGGCCGCGTAATCTCCAAAAACCGACGCCTCTACCAACCAGTCACACCGCTCTGTACAAATTTGATTCGGAGCTTCTAGTCTTTCTTTGCAACGCAGGGGGGGGGGGATTTGTCAAGATAAGTTGTCGCAATTCCCGTTCCTTTTTCCGGGTTATTTTACGTATATTTACGACGTTTTAGGGTCAAGTTAACCTGAAACTTCGCCTCCCCCCGCCCCAATTTCGACCCCCTTATCGAAACCGTGTATGGTCAGAAGTAATAAATAAGTGTGGCACTTTCTTATCGAAAACGTGTATGGTCAGAAGTAATAAATAAGTGTGGCACTTTCTTATCGAAAACGTGTATGGTCAGAAGAAATAAATAAATGTGGCACTTTCTTATCGAAGTCGTTTATATGTGGCACAAAATAATATTATCGCCTTCTTGGAGAACTTGTATAGTTTGAATAGTTGGTCCAGAGATTTGGTCTCATTCGATAGAACTCTTTGACGCCCACGCAGTGCCGTTAATTTCCGCCCCCACCAAACAACCCCCTTAAAAGGAAAGTGACCCTAAAAAACAAATTGTTCTCAATCGATAGAGCTCTTTGACGCGCACGCAGTGCCGTTAATTTCCGCCCCCTCCGAACAACCCCCTTAAAGGGAAAGTGAACTAACAAACAAGTTGGTCTCATTCGATAGAGCTCTTTGACGCGCACGCAGTGCCGTTAATTTCCGCCCTATCCGAACAACCCCCTTAAAGGGAAAGTGAACTAAAAAACAAGTTGGTCTCATTCGATAGAGCTCTTAGACGCGCACGCAGTGCCGTTAATTTCCGCCCCCTCCGAACAACCCCCTTAAAGGGAAAGTGAACTAAAAAACAAGTTGGTCTCATTCGATAGAGCTCTTTGACGCGCACGCAGTGCCGTTAATTTCCGCCCCCACCGAACAACCCCCTTAAAAGGAAAGTTACCCTAAAAAACAAGTTGGTCTCAATCGATATAGCTCTTTGACGCGCACGCAGTGCCGTTAATTTCCGCCCCCTCCGACCAAACCCCTTAGAGGGAAAGTGACCGAAAAAAACAATTTGGTCTCATTCGATAGAGCTCTTTGACGCGCACGCAGTGCCGTTAATTTCCGCCCCCTCCGAACAACACCCTTAAAGGGAAAGTGAACTAAAAAACAAGTTGGTCTCATTCGATAGAGCTCTTTGACGCGCACGCAGTGCCGTTAATTTCCGCCCCCTCCGAACAACCCCCTTAAAGGGAAAGTGAACTAAAAAGCGAGTTGGTCTCAATCGATAGAGCTCTTTGACGCGCACGCAGTGCCGTTAATTTCTGCCCCCTCCGACCAACCCCCTTAAAGGGAAAGTGAACTAAAAAACAAGTTGGTCTCATTCGATAGAGCTCTTTGACGCGCACGCAGGGCCGTTAATTTCCGCCCCCTCCGAACAACCCCCTTAAAGAAAAAATAAACTAAAAAAGGAGTTGGTCTCATTCGATAGAGCTCTTTGACGCGCACGCAGTGTCGTTAATTTCTGCTCCCTCCGACCAACCCCCTTAAAGGGAAAGTGAACTAAAAAACAAGTTGGTCTCATTCGATAGAGCTCTTTGACGCGCACGCAGTGCCGTTAATTTCCGCCCCCTCACAACAACCCCCTTAAAGGGAAAGTGAACTAAAAAAGGAGTTAGTCTCATTCGATAGAGCTCTTTGACGCGCACGCAGTGCCGTTAATTTCCGCCCCCTCCGAACAACCCCCTTAAAGGGAAAGTGAACTAAAAAACAAGTTGGTCTCATTCGATAGAGCTCTTTGACGCGCACGCAGTGCCGTTAATTTCCGCCCCCACCGAACAACCCCCTTAAAAGGAAAGTGACCCTAAAAAACAAGTTGGTCTCAATCGATAGAGCTCTTTGACGCGCACGCAGTGCCGTTAATTTCCTCCCCCTCCGAACAACCCCCTTAAAGGGAAAGTGAACTAAAAAAGGAGTTAGTCTCATTCGATAGAGCTCTTTGACGCGCACGCAGTGCCGTTAATTTCCGCCCCCTCCGAACAACCCCCTTAAAGGGAAAGTGAACTAAAAAAGGAGTTAGTCTCATTCGATAGAGCTCTTTGACGCGCACGCAGTGCCGTTAATTTCCGCCCCCTCCGAACAACCCCCTTAAAGGGAAAGTGAACTAAAAAAGGAGTTAGTCTCATTCGATAGAGCTCTTTGACGCGCACGCAGTGCCGTTAATTTCCGCCCCCTCCGAACAACCCCCTTAAAGGGAAAGTGAACTAAAAAACAAGTTGGTCTCATTCGATAGAGTTCTTTCACGCGCACGCAGTGCCGTTAATTTCCGCCCCCACCGAACAACCCCCTTAAAAGGAAAGTGACCCTAAAAAACAAGTTGGTCTCAATCGATAGAGCTCTTTGACGCGCACGCAGTGCCGTTAATTTCCGCCCCCTCCGAACAACCCCCTTAAAGGGAAAGTGAACTAAAAAACAAGTTGGTCTCATTCGATAGAGCTCTTTGACGCGCACGCAGGGCCGTTAATTTCCGCCCCCTCCGAACAACCCCCTTAAAGGGAAAGTGAACTAAAAAACAAGTTGGTCTCATTCGATAGAGCTCTTTGACGCGCACGCAGTGCCGTTAATTTCCGCCCCCACCGAACAACCCCCTTAAAAGGAAAGTGACCCTAAAAAACAAGTTGGTCTCAATCGATAGAGCTCTTTGACGCGCACGCAGTGCCGTTAATTTCCGCCCCCTCCGAACAACCCCCTTAAAGGGAAAGTGAACTAAAAAAGGAGTTAGTCTCATTCGATAGAGCTCTTTGACGCGCACGCAGTGCCGTTAATTTCCGCCCCCTCCGAACAACCCCCTTAAAGGGAAAGTGAACTAAAAAACAAGTTGGTCTCATTCGATAGAGTTCTTTCACGCGCACGCAGTGCCGTTAATTTCCGCCCCCACCGAACAACCCCCTTAAAAGGAAAGTGACCCTAAAAAACAAGTTGGTCTCAATCGATAGAGCTCTTTGACGCGCACGCAGTGCCGTTAATTTCCGCCCCCTCCGAACAACCCCCTTAAAGGGAAAGTGAACTAAAAAACAAGTTGGTCTCATTCGATAGAGCTCTTTGACGCGCACGCAGTGCCGTTAATTTCCGCCCCCTCCGAACAACCCCCTTAAAGGGAAAGTGAACTAAAAAACAAGTTGGTCTCATTCGATAGAGCTCTTTGACGCGCACGCAGTGCCGTTAATTTCCGCCCCCACCGAACAACCCCCTTAAAAGGAAAGTGACCCTAAAAAACAAGTTGGTCTCAATCGATAGAGCTCTTTGACGCGCACGCAGTGCCGTTAATTTCCTCCCCCTCCGAACAACCCCCTTAAAGGGAAAGTGAACTAAAAAAGGAGTTAGTCTCATTCGATAGAGCTCTTTGACGCGCACGCAGTGCCGTTAATTTCCGCCCCCTCCGAACAACCCCCTTAAAGGGAAAGTGAACTAAAAAAGGAGTTAGTCTCAATCGATAGAGCTCTTTGACGCGCACGCAGTGCCGTTAATTTCCGCCCCCTCCGAACAACCCCCTTAAAGGGAAAGTGAACTAAAAAAGGAGTTAGTCTCATTCGATAGAGTTCTTTGACGCGCACGCAGTGCCGTTAATTTCCGCCCCCTCCGAACAACCCCCTTAAAGGGAAAGTGAACTAAAAAACAAGTTGGTCTCATTCGATAGAGTTCTTTCACGCGCACGCAGTGCCGTTAATTTCCGCCCCCACCGAACAACCCCCTTAAAAGGAAAGTGACCCTAAAAAACAAGTTGGTCTCAATCGATAGAGCTCTTTGACGCGCACGCAGTGCCGTTAATTTCCGCCCCCTCCGAACAACCCCCTTAAAGGGAAAGTGAACTAAAAAACAAGTTGGTCTCATTCGATAGAGCTCTTTGACGCGCACGCAGGGCCGTTAATTTCCGCCCCTTCCGAACAACCCCCTTAAAGAAAAAATGAACTAAAAAAGGAGTTGGTCTCATTCGATAGAGCTCTTTGACGCGCACGCAGTGTCGTTAATTTCTGCCCCCTCCGACCAACCCCCTTAAAGGGAAAGTGAACTAAAAAACAAGTTGGTCTCATTCGATAGAGCTCTTTGACGCGCACGCAGTGCCGTTAATTTCCGCACCCTCCGAACAACCCCCTTAAAGGGAAAGTGAACTAAAAAAGGTGTTGGTCTCATTCGATAGAGCTCTTTGACGCGCACGCAGTGCCGTTAATTTCCGCCCCCTCCGAACAACCCTCTTAAAGGGAAAGTGAACTAAAAAACAAGTTGGTCTCATTCGATAGAGCTCTTTGACGCGCACGCAGTGCCGTTAATTTCCGCCCCCACCGAACAACCCCCTTAAAAGGAAAGTGACCCTAAAAAACAAGTTGGTCTCAATCGATAGAGCTCTTTGACGCGCACGCAGTGCCGTTAATTTCTGCCCCCTCCGAACAACCCCCTTAAAGGGAAAGTGAACTAAAAACAAGTTGGTCTCATTCGATAGAGCTCTTTGACGCGCACGCAGTGCCATTAATTTCCGCCCCCTCCGAACAACCCCCTTAAAGGGAAAGTGAACTAAAAAACAAGTTGGTCTCATTTGATAGAGCTCTTTGACGCGCACGCAGTGCCGTTAATTTCCGCCCCCTCCGAACAACCCCCTTAAAGGGAAAGTGAACTAAAAAACAAGTTGGTCTCATTCGATAGAGTTCTTTCACGCGCACGCAGTGCCGTTAATTTCCGCCCCCCCCGAACAACCCCCTTAAAAGGAAAGTGACCCTAAAGAACAAGTTGGTCTCAATCGATAGAGCTCTTTGACGCGCACGCAGTGCCGTTAATTTCCGCCCCCTCCGAACAACCCCCTTAAAGGGAAAGTGAACTAAAAAACAAGTTGGTCTCATTCGATAGAGCTCTTTGACGCGCACGCAGGGCCGTTAATTTCCGCCCCTTCCGAACAACCCCCTTAAAGAAAAAATGAACTAAAAAAGGAGTTGGTCTCATTCGATAGAGCTCTTTGACGCGCACGCAGTGCCGTTAATTTCTGCCCCCTCCGACCAACCCCCTTAAAGGGAAAGTGAACTAAAAAACAAGTTGGTCTCAATTGATAGAGCTCTTTGACGCGCACGCAGTGCCGTTAATTTCCGCCCCCTCCGAACAACCCCCTTAAAAGGAAAGTGACCCTAAAAAACAAGTTGGTCTCAATCGATAGAGCTCTTTGACGCGCACGCAGTGCCGTTAATTTACGCCCCCACCGAACAACCCCCTTAAAAGGAAAGTGACCCTAAAAAACAAGTTGGTCTCAATCGATAGAGCTCTTTGACGCGCACGCAGTGTCGTTAATTTCCGCCCCCTCCGAACAACCCCCTTAAAGGGAAAATGAACTAAAAAAGGAGTTGGTCTCATTCGATAGAGCTCTTTGACGCGCACGCAGTGCCGTTAATTTCCGGCCCCTCCGAACAACCCCCTTAAAGGGAAAGTGAACTAAAAAACAAGTTGGTCTCATTCGATAGAGCTCTTTGACGCGCACGCAGTGCCGTTAATTTCCGCCCCCTCCGAACAACCCCCTTAAAGGGAAAATGAACTAAAAAAGTAGTTGGTCTCATTCGATAGAGCTCTTTGACGCGCACGCAGTGCCGTTAATTTCCGCCCCCTCCGAACAACCCCCTTAAAGGGAAAGTGACCCTAAAAAACAAGTTGGTCTCAATCGATAGAGCTCTTTGACGCGCACGCAGTGCCGTTAATTTCCGCCCCCTCCGAACAACCCCCTTAAAGGGAAAGTGACCCTAAAAAACAAGTTGGTCTCAATCGATAGAGCTCTTTGACGCGCACGCAGTGCCGTTAATTTACGCCCCCACCGAACAACCCCCTTAAAGGGAAAGTGAACTAAAAAAGGAGTTGGTCTCATTCGATAGAGCTCTTTGACGCGCACGCAGTGCCGTTAATTTCCGCCCCCTCCGAACAACCCCCTTAAAGGGAAAGTGACCCTAAAAAACAAGTTGGTATCATTCGATAGAGCTCTTTGACGCGCACGCAGTGCCGTTAATTTCCGCCCCCACCGAACAACCCCCTTAAAAGGAAAGTGACCCTAAAAAACAAGTTGGTCTCAATCGATAGAGCTCTTTGACGCGCACGCAGTGCCGTTAATTTCCGCCCCCACCGAACAACCCCCTTAAAAGGAAAGTGACCCTAAAAAACAAATTGGTCTCAATCGATAGAGCTCTTTGACGCGCACGCAGGGCCGTTAATTTCCGCCCCCTCCGAACAACAACCTTAAAGGGAAAGTGACCCTAAAAAACAAGTTGGTCTCAATCGATAGAGCTCTTTGACGCGCACGCAGTGCCGTTAATTTCCGCCCCCTCCGAACAACCCCCTTAAAAGGAAAGTGACCCTAAAAAACAAGTTGGTCTCATTCGATAGAGCTCTTTGACGCGCACGCAGTGCCGTTAATTTCTGCCCCCTCCGACCAACCCCCTTAAAGAAAAAATGAACTTAAAAAGGAGTTGGTCTCATTCGATAGAGCTCTTTGACGCGCACGCAGTGCCGTTAATTTCTGCCCCCTCCGACCAACCCCCTTAAAGGGAAAGTGAACTAAAAAACAAGTTGGTCTCATTCGATAGAGCTCTTTGACGCGCACGCAGTGCCGTTAATTTCCGCCCCCTCCGAACAACCCCCTTAAAGGGAAAGTGAACTAAAAAACAAGTTGGTCTCATTCGATAGAGCTCTTTGACGCGCACGCAGTGCCGTTAATTTCCGCCCCCTCACAACAACCCCCTTAAAGGGAAAGTGAACTAAAAAATGAGTTAGTCTCATTCGATAGAGCTCTTTGACGCGCACGCAGTGCCGTTAATTTCCGCCCCCTCCGAATAACCCCCTTAAAGGAAAGTGAACTAAAAAACATGTTGGTCTCATTCGATAGAGCTCTTTGACGCGCACGCAGTGCCGTTAATTTCCGCCCCCTCCGAACAACCCCCTTAAAGGGAAAGTGAACTAAAAAACAAGTTGGTCTCATTCGATAGAGCTCTTTGACGCGCATGCAGGGCCGTTAATTTCCGCCCCTTCCGAACAACCCCCTTAAAGAAAAAATGAACTAAAAAAGGAGTTGGTCTCATTCGATAGAGCTCTTTGACGCGCACGCAGTGCCGTTAATTTCTGCCCCCTCCGAACAACCCCCTTAAAGGGAAAGTGAACTAAAAAACAAGTTGGTCTCATTCGATAGAGCTCTTTGACGCGCACGCAGTGCCGTTAATTTCCGCCCCCTCCGAACAACCCCCTTAAAGGGAAAATGAACTAAAAAAGGAGTTGGTTTCATTCGATAGAGCTCTTTGACGCGCACGCAGTGCCGTTAATTTCCGGCCCCTCCGAACAACCCCCTTAAAGGGAAAGTGAACTAAAAAACAAGTTGGTCTCATTCGATAGAGCTCTTTGACGTGCACGCAGTGCCGTTAATTTCCGCCCCCTCCGAACAACCCCTTAAAGGGAAAGTGAACTAAAAAACAAGTTGGTCTCATTCGATAGAGCTCTTTGACGCGCACGCAGTGCCGTTAATTTCCGCCCCCACCGAACAACCCCCTTAAAAGGAAAGTGACCCTAAAAAACAAGTTGGTCTCAATCGATAGAGCTCTTTGACGCGCACGCAGTGCCGTTAATTTCCGCCCCCTCCGAACAACCCCCTTAAAGGGAAAGTGACCCTAAAAAACAAGTTGGTCTCAATCGATAGAGCTCTTTGACGCGCACGCAGTGCCGTTAATTTCCGCCCCCTCCGAACAACCCCCTTAAAAGGAAAGTGACCCTAAAAAACAAATTGGTCTCAATCGATAGAGCTCTTTGACGCGCACGCAGTGCCGTTAATTTCCGCCCCCTCCGAACAACCCCCTTAAAGGGAAAGTGACCCTAAAAAACAAGTTGGTCTCAATCGATAGAGCTCTTTGACGCGCACGCAGTGCCGTTAATTTCCGCCCCCTCCGAACAACCCCCTTAAAAGGAAAGTGACCCTAAAAAACAAGTTGGTCTCATTCGATAGAGCTCTTTGACGCGCACGCAGTGCCGTTAATTTCTGCCCCCTCCGACCAACCCCCTTAAAGAAAAAATGAACTAAAAAAGGAGTTGGTCTCATTCGATAGAGCTCTTTGACGCGCACGCAGTGCCGTTAATTTCTGCCCCCTCCGACCAACCCCCTTAAAGGGAAAGTGAACTAAAAAACAAGTTGGTCTCATTCGATAGAGCTCTTTGACGCGCACGCAGTGCCGTTAATTTCCGCCCCCTCCGAACAACCCCCTTAAAGGGAAAGTGAACTAAAAAACAAGTTGGTCTCATTCGATAGAGCTCTTTGACGCGCACGCAGTGCCGTTAATTTCCGCCCCCTCACAACAACCCCCTTAAAGGGAAAGTGAACTAAAAAATGAGTTAGTCTCATTCGATAGAGCTCTTTGACGCGCACGCAGTGCCGTTAATTTCCGCCCCCTCCGAATAACCCCCTTAAAGGAAAGTGAACTAAAAAACATGTTGGTCTCATTCGATAGAGCTCTTTGACGCGCACGCAGTGCCGTTAATTTCCGCCCCCTCCGAACAACCCCCTTAAAGGGAAAGTGAACTAAAAAACAAGTTGGTCTCATTCGATAGAGCTCTTTGACGCGCATGCAGGGCCGTTAATTTCCGCCCCTTCCGAACAACCCCCTTAAAGAAAAAATGAACTAAAAAAGGAGTTGGTCTCATTCGATAGAGCTCTTTGACGCGCACGCAGTGCCGTTAATTTCTGCCCCCTCCGACCAACCCCCTTAAAGGGAAAGTGAACTAAAAAACAAGTTGGTCTCATTCGATAGAGCTCTTTGACGCGCACGCAGTGCCGTTAATTTCCGCCCCCTCCGAACAACCCCCTTAAAGGGAAAATGAACTAAAAAAGGAGTTGGTCTCATTCGATAGAGCTCTTTGACGCGCACGCAGTGCCGTTAATTTCCGGCCCCTCCGAACAACCCCCTTAAAGGGAAAGTGAACTAAAAAACAAGTTGGTCTCATTCGATAGAGCTCTTTGACGTGCACGCAGTGCCGTTAATTTCCGCCCCCTCCGAACAACCCCTTAAAGGGAAAGTGAACTAAAAAACAAGTTGGTCTCATTCGATAGAGCTCTTTGACGCGCACGCAGTGCCGTTAATTTCCGCCCCCACCGAACAACCCCCTTAAAAGGAAAGTGACCCTAAAAAACAAGTTGGTCTCAATCGATAGAGCTCTTTGACGCGCACGCAGTGCCGTTAATTTCCGCCCCCTCCGAACAACCCCCTTAAAGGGAAAGTGACCCTAAAAAACAAGTTGGTATCATTCGATAGAGCTCTTTGACGCGCACGCAGTGCCGTTAATTTCCGCCCCCACCGAACAACCCCCTTAAAAGGAAAGTGACCCTAAAAAACAAGTTGGTATCATTCGATAGAGCTCTTTGACGCGCACGCAGTGCCGTTAATTTCCGCCCCCACCGAACAACCCCCTTAAAAGGAAAGTGACCCTAAAAAACAAGTTGGTCTCAATCGATAGAGCTCTTTGACGCGCACGCAGTGCCGTTAATTTCTGCCCTCTCCGAACAACCCCCTTAAAGGGAAAGTGAACTAAAAACAAGTTGGTCTCATTCGATAGAGCTCTTTGACGCGCATGCAGTGCCGTTAATTTCCGCCCCCTCCGAACAACCCCCTTAAAGGGAAAGTGAACTAAAAAACAAGTTGGTCTCATTCGATAGAGCTCTTTGACGCGCACGCAGTGCCGTTAATTTCCGCCCCCACCGAACAACCCCCTTAAAAGGAAAGTGACCCTAAAAAACAAGTTGGTCTCAATCGATAGAGCTCTTTGACGCGCACGCAGTGCCGTTAATTTCCGCCCCCACCGAACAACCCCCTTAAAAGGAAAGTGACCCTAAAAAACAATTTGGTCTCAATCGATAGAGCTCTTTGACGCGCACGTAGTGCCGTTAATTTCTGCCCTCTCCGAACAACCCCCTTAAAGGTAAAGTGAACTAAAAACAAGTTGGTCTCATTCGATAGAGCTCTTTGACGCGCACGCAGTGCCGTTAATTTCCGCCCCCTCCGAACAACCCCCTTAAAGGGAAAGTGAACTAAAAAACAAGTTGTTCTCATTCGATAGAGCTCTTTGACGCGCACGCAGTGTCGTTAATTTCCGCCCCCACCGAACAACCCCCTTAAAAGGAAAGTGACCCTAAAAAACAAGTTGGTCTCAATCGATAGAGCTCTTTGACGCGCACGCAGTGCCGTTAATTTCCGCCCCCACCGAACAACCCCCTTAAAAGGAAAGTGACCCTAAAAAACAAGTTGGTCTCAATCGATAGAGCTCTTTGACGCGCACGCAGTGCCGTTAATTTCTGCCCTCTCCGAACAACCCCCTTAAAGGTAAAGTGAACTAAAAACAAGTTGGTCTCATTCGATAGAGCTCTTTGACGCGCACGCAGTGCCGTTAATTTCCGCCCCCTCCGAACAACCCCCTTAAAGGGAAAGTGAACTAAAAAACAAGTTGGTCTCATTCGATAGAGCTCTTTGACGCGCACGCAGTGCCGTTAATTTCCGCCCCCACCGAACAACCCCCTTAAAAGGAAAGTGACCCTAAAAAACAAGTTGGTCTCAATCGATAGAGCTCTTTGACGCGCACGCAGTGCCGTTAATTTCCGCCCCCACCGAACAACCCCCTTAAAAGGAAAGTGACCCTAAAAAACAAGTTGGTCTCAATCGATAGAGCTCTTTGACGCGCACGCAGTGCCGTTAATTTACGCCCCCACCGAACAACCCCCTTAAAAGGAAAGTGACCCTAAAAAACAAGTTGGTCTCAATCGATAGAGCTCTTTGACGCGCACGCAGTGTCGTTAATTTACGCCCCCACCGAACAACCCCCTTAAAAGGAAAGTGACCCTAAAAAACAAGTTGGTCTCAATCGATAGAGCTCTTTGACGCGCACGCAGTGCCGTTAATTTCCGCCCCCTCCGAACAACCCCCTTAAAGGGAAAGTGAACTAAAAAACAAGTTGGTCTCATTCGATAGAGCTCTTTGACGCGCACGCAGTGCCGTTAACTTCCGCCCCCTCCGAACAACCCCTTAAAGGGAAAGTGAACTAAAAAACAAGTTGGTCTCATTCGATAGAGCTCTTTGACGCGCACGCAGTGCCGTTAATTTCCGCCCCCACCGAACAACCCCCTTAAAAGGAAAGTGACCCTAAAAACAAGTTGGTCTCAATCGATAGAGCTCTTTGACGCGCACGCAGTGCCGTTAATTTTCGCCCCCTCCGAACAACCCCCTTAAAGGGAAAGTGACCCTAAAAACAAGTTGGTCTCAATCGATAGAGCTCTTTGACGCGCACGCAGTGCCGTTAATTTCCGCCCCCTCCGAACAACCCCCTTAAAGGGAAAGTGAACTAAAAAATGAGTTGGTCTCATTCGATAGAGCTCTTTGACGCGCACGCAGTGCCGTTAATTTCCGCCCCCTCCGAACAACCCCCTTAAAGGGAAAGTGACCCTAAAAAACAAGTTGGTATCATTCGATAGAGCTCTTTGACGCGCACGCAGTGCCGTTAATTTCCGCCCCCACCGAACAACCCCCTTAAAAGGAAAGTGACCCTAAAAAACAAGTTGGTCTCAATCGATAGAGCTCTTTGACGCGCACGCAGTGCCGTTAATTTCTGCCCTCTCCGAACAACCCCCTTAAAGGGAAAGTGAACTAAAAACAAGTTGGTCTCATTCGATAGAGCTCTTTGACGCGCACGCAGTGCCGTTAATTTCCGCCCCCTCCGAACAACCCCCTTAAAGGGAAAGTGACCCTAAAAAACAAGTTGGTATCATTCGATAGAGCTCTTTGACGTGCACGCAGTGCCGTTAATTTCCGCCCCCACCGAACAACCCCCTTAAAAGAAAAGTGACCCTAAAGAACAAGTTGGTCTCAATCGATAGAGCTCTTTGACGCGCACGCAGTGCCGTTAATTTCCGCCCCCTCCGAACAACCCCCTTAAAGGGAAAGTGAACTAAAAAACAAGTTGGTCTCATTCGATAGAGCTTTTTGACGCGCACGCAGGGCCGTTAATTTCCGCCCCTTCCGAACAACCCCCTTAAAGAAAAAATGAACTAAAAAAGGAGTTGGTCTCATTCGATAGAGCTCTTTGACGCGCACGCAGTGCCGTTAATTTCTGCCCCCTCCGACCAACCCCCTTAAAGGGAAAGTGAACTAAAAAACAAGTTGGTCTCATTCGATAGAGCTCTTTGACGCGCACGCAGTGCCGTTAATTTCCGCCCCCTCCGAACAACCCCCTTAAAGGGAAAGTGAACTAAAAAACAAGTTGGTCTCATTCGATAGAGCTCTTTGACGCGCACGCAGTGCCGTTAATTTCCGCCCCCTCACAACAACCCCCTTAAAGGGAAAGTGAACTAAAAAAGGAGTTAGTCTCATTCGATAGAGCTTTTTGACGCGCACACAGTGCCGTTAATTTCCGCCCCCTCCGAATAACCCCCTTAAAGGGAAAGTGAACTAAAAAACATGTTGGTCTCATTCGATAGAGCTCTTTGACGCGCACGCAGTGCCGTTAATTTCCGCCCCCTCCGAACAACCCCCTTAAAGGGAAAGTGAACTAAAAAACAAGTTGGTCTCATTCGATAGAGCTTTTTGACGCGCATGCAGGGCCGTTAATTTCCGCCCCTTCCGAACAACCTCCTTAAAGAAAAAATGAACTAAAAAAGGAGTTGGTCTCATTCGATAGAGCTCTTTGACGCGCACGCAGTGCCGTTAATTTCTGCCCCCTCCGACCAACCCCCTTAAAGGGAAAATGAACTAAAAAAGGAGTTGGTCTCATTCGATAGAGCTCTTTGACGCGCACGCAGTGCCGTTAATTTCCGCCCCTCCGAACAACCCCCTTAAAGGGAAAGTGAACTAAAAAACAAGTTGGTCTCATTCGATAGAGCTCTTTGACGCGCACGCAGTGCCGTTAATTTCCGCCCCCCCCGAACAACCCCCTTAAAGGGAAAGTGAACTAAAAAACAAGTTGGTCTTATTCGATAGAGCTCTTTGACGCGCACGCAGTGCCGTTAATTTCCGCCCCCACCGAACAACCCCCTTAAAAGGAAAGTGACCCTAAAAAACAAGTTGGTCTCAATCGATAGAGCTCTTTGACGCGCACGCAGTGCCGTTAATTTCTGCCCTCTCCGAACAACCCCCTTAAAAGGAAAGTGACCCTAAAGAACAAGTTGGTCTCAATCGATAGAGCTCTTTGACGCGCACGCAGTGCCGTTAATTTCCGCCCCCTCCGAACAACCCTCTTAAAGGGAAAGTGAACTAAAAAACAAGTTGGTCTCATTCGATAGAGCTCTTTGACGCGCACGCAGGGCCGTTAATTTCCGCCCCTTCCGAACAACCCCCTTAAAGAAAAAATGAACTAAAAAAGGAGTTGGTCTCATTCGATAGAGCTCTTTGACGCGCACGCAGTGCCGTTAATTTCTGCCCCCTCCGACCAACCCCCTTAAAGGGAAAGTGAACTAAAAAACAAGTTGGTCTCATTCGATAGAGCTCTTTGACGCGCACGCAGTGCCGTTAATTTCCGCCCCCTCCGAACAACCCCCTTAAAGGGAAAGTGAACTAAAAAACAAGTTGGTCTCATTCGATAGAGCTCTTTGACGCGCACGCAGTGCCGTTAATTTCCGCCCCCTCACAACAACCCCCTTAAAGGGAAAGTGAACTAAAAAAAGGAGTTAGTCTCATTCGATAGAGCTCTTTGACGCGCACGCAGTGCCGTTAATTTCCGCCCCCTCCGAATAACCCCCTTAAAGGGAAAGTGAACTAAAAAACATGTTGGTCTCATTCGATAGAGCTCTTTGACGTGCACGCAGTGCCGTTAATTTCCGCCCCCTCCGAACAACCCCCTTAAAGGGAAAGTGAACTAAAAAACAAGTTGGTCTCATTCGATAGAGCTCTTTGACGCGCATGCAGGGCCGTTAATTTCCGCCCCTTCCGAACAACCTCCTTAAAGAAAAAATGAACTAAAAAAGGAGTTGGTCTCATTCGATAGAGCTCTTTGACGCGCACGCAGTGCCGTTAATTTCTGCCCCCTCCGACCAACCCCCTTAAAGGGAAAGTGAACTAAAAAACAAGTTGGTCTCATTCGATAGAGCTCTTTGACGCGCACGCAGTGCCGTTAATTTCCGCCCCCTCCGAACAACCCCCTTAAAGGGAAAATGAACTAAAAAAGGAGTTGGTCTCATTCGATAGAGCTCTTTGACGCGCACGCAGTGCCGTTAATTTCCGCCCCCTCCGAATAACCCCCTTAAAGGGAAAGTGAACTAAAAAACATGTTGGTCTCATTCGATAGAGCTCTTTGACGTGCACGCAGTGCCGTTAATTTCCGCCCCCTCCGAACAACCCCCTTAAAGGGAAAGTGAACTAAAAAACAAGTTGGTCTCATTCGATAGAGCTCTTTGACGCGCATGCAGGGCCGTTAATTTCCGCCCCTTCCGAACAACCTCCTTAAAGAAAAAATGAACTAAAAAAGGAGTTGGTCTCATTCGATAGAGCTCTTTGACGCGCACGCAGTGCCGTTAATTTCTGCCCCCTCCGACCAACCCCCTTAAAGGGAAAGTGAACTAAAAAACAAGTTGGTCTCATTCGATAGAGCTCTTTGACGCGCACGCAGTGCCGTTAATTTCCGCCCCCTCCGAACAACCCCCTTAAAGGGAAAATGAACTAAAAAAGGAGTTGGTCTCATTCGATAGAGCTCTTTGACGCGCACGCAGTGCCGTTAATTTCCGCCCCCTCCGAACAACCCCCTTAAAGGGAAAGTGAACTAAAAAACAAGTTGGTCTCATTCGATAGAGCTCTTTGACGCGCACGCAGTGCCGTTAATTTCCGCCCCCCCGAACAACCCCCTTAAAGGGAAAGTGAACTAAAAAACAAGTTGGTCTTATTCGATAGAGCTCTTTGACGCCTACGCAGTGCCGTTAATTTCCGCCCCCACCGAACAACCCCCTTAAAAGGAAAGTGACCCTAAAAAACAAGTTGGTCTCAATCGATAGAGCTCTTTGACGCGCACGCAGTCCCGTTAATTTCCGCCCCCTCCGAACAACCCCCTTAAAGGGAAAGTGAACTAAAAAACAAGTTGGTCTCATTCGATAGAGCTCTTTGACGCGCACGCAGTGCCGTTAATTTCCGCCCCCTCCGAACAACCCCTTAAAGGGAAAGTGAACTAAAAAACAAGTTGGTCTCATTCGATAGAGCTCTTCGACGCGCACGCAGTGCCGTTAATTTCCGCCCCCACCGAACAACCCCCTTAAAGGGAAAGTGACCCTAAAAACAAGTTGGTCTCAATCGATAGAGCTCTTTGACGCGCACGCAGTGCCGTTAATTTCCGCCCCCTCCGAACAACCCCCTTAAAGGGAAAGTGACCCTAAAAAACAAGTTGGTCTCAATCGATAGAGCTCTTTGACGCGCACGCAGTGCCGTTAATTTCCGCCCCCACCGAACAACCCCCTTAAAAGGAAAGTGACCCTAAAAAACAAGTTGGTCTCAATCGATAGAGCTCTTTGACGCGCACGCAGTGCCGTTAATTTCCGCCCCCTCCGAACAACCCCCTTAAAGGGAAAGTGAACTAAAAAATGAGTTGGTCTCATTCGATAGAGCTCTTTGACGCGCACGCAGTGCCGTTAATTTCCGCCCCCTCCGAACAACCCCCTTAAAGGGAAAGTGACCCTAAAAAACAAGTTGGTATCATTCGATAGAGCTCTTTGACGCGCACGCAGTGCCGTTAATTTCCGCCCCCACCGAACAACCCCCTTAAAAGGAAAGTGACCCTAAAAAACAAGTTGGTCTCAATCGATAGAGCTCTTTGACGCGCACGCAGTGCCATTAATTTCTGCCCTCTCCGAACAACCCCCTTAAAGGGAAAGTGAACTAAAAACAAGTTGGTCTCATTCGATAGAGCTCTTTGACGCGCACGCAGTGCCGTTAATTTCCGCCCCCACCGAACAACCCCCTTAAAAGGAAAGTGACCCTAAAAAACAAGTTGGTCTCAATCGATAGAGCTCTTTGACGCGCACGCAGTGCCGTTAATTTCCGCCCCCACCGAACAACCCCCTTAAAAGGAAAGTGACCCTAAAAAACAAGTTGGTCTCAATCGATAGAGCTCTTTGACGCGCACGCAGTGCCGTTAATTTCCGCCCCCTCCGAACAACCCCCTTAAAGGGAAAGTGAACTAAAAAACAAGTTGGTCTCATTCGATAGAGCTCTTTGACGCGCACGCAGTGCCGTTAATTTCCGCCCCCTCCGAACAACCCCCTTAAAGGGAAAGTGAACTAAAAAACAAGTTGGTCTCATTCGATAGAGCTCTTTGACGCGCACGCAGTGCCGTTAATTTCCGCCCCCACCGAACAACCCCCTTAAAAGGAAATTGACCCTAAAAAACAAGTTGGTCTCAATCGATAGAGCTCTTTGACGCGCACGCAGTGCCGTTAATTTCCGCCCCCTCCGAACAACCCCCTTAAAGGGAAAGTGACCCTAAAAAACAAGTTGGTCTCAATCGATAGAGCTCTTTGACGCGCACGCAGTGCCGTTAATTTCCGCCCCCTCCGAACAACCCCCTTAAAGGGAAAGTGACCCTAAAAAACAAGTTGGTCTCAATCGATAGAGCTCTTTGACGCGCACGCAGTGCCGTTAATTTCCGCCCCCTCCGAACAACCCCCTTAAAGGGAAAGTGACCCTAAAAAACAAGTTGGTCTCAATCGTTAGAGCTCTTTGACGCGCACGCAGTGCCGTTAATTTCCGCCCCCTCCGAACAACCCCCTTAAAGGGAAAGTGACCCTAAAAAACAAGTTGGTCTCAATCGATAGAGCTCTTTGACGCGCACGCAGTGCCGTTAATTTCCGCCCCCTCTGAACAACCCCCTTAAAAGGAAAGTGACCCTAAAAAACAAGTTGGTCTCAATCGATAGAGCTCTTTGACGCGCACGCAGTGCCGTTAATTTCCGCCCCCTCCGAACAACCCCCTTAAAGGGAGAGTGACCCTAAAAAACAAGTTGGTCTCAATCGATAGAGCTCTTTGACGCGCACGCAGTGCCGTTAATTTCCGCCCCCACCGAACAACCCCCTTAAAAGGAAAGTGACCCTAAAAAACAAGTTGGTCTCAATCGATAGAGCTCTTTGACGCGCACGCAGTGCCGTTAATTTCCGCCCCCTCCGAACAACCCCCTTAAAGGGAAAGTGAACTAAAAAACAAGTTGGTCTCATTCGATAGAGCTCTTTGACGCGCACGCAGTGCCGTTAATTTCCGCCCCCACCGAACAACCCCCTTAAAAGGAAAGTGACCCTATTAAACAAGTTGGTCTCAATCGATAGAGCTCTTTGACGCGCACGCAGTGCCGTTAATTTTCGCCCCCTCCGAACAACCCCCTTAAAGGGAAAGTGACCCTAAAAACAAGTTGGTCTCAATCGATAGAGCTCTTTGACGCGCACGCAGGGCCGTTAATTTCCGCCCCTTCCGAACAACCCCCTTAAAGAAAAAATGAACTAAAAAAGGAGTTGGTCTCATTCGATAGAGCTCTTTGACGCGCACGCAGTGCCGTTAATTTCTGCCCCCTCCGACCAACCCCCTTAAAGGGAAAGTGAACTAAAAAACAAGTTGGTCTCATTCGATAGAGCTCTTTGACGCGCACGCAGTGCCGTTAATTTCCGCCCCCACCGAACAACCCCCTTAAAAGGAAAGTGACCCTAAAAAACAAGTTGGTCTCAATCGATAGAGCTCTTTGACGCGCACGCAGTGCCGTTAATTTCCGCCCCCACCGAACAACCCCCTTAAAAGGAAAGTGACCCTAAAAAACAAGTTGGTATCATTCGATAGAGCTCTTTGACGCGCACGCAGTGCCGTTAATTTCCGCCCCCACCGAACAACCCCCTTAAAAGGAAAGTGACCCTAAAAAACAAGTTGGTCTCAATCGATAGAGCTCTTTGACGCGCACGCAGTGCCGTTAATTTCCGCCCCCTCCGAACAACCCCCTTAAAGGGAAAGTGAACTAAAAAATGAGTTGGTCTCATTCGATAGAGCTCTTTGACGCGCACGCAGTGCCGTTAATTTCCGCCCCCTCCGAACAACCCCCTTAAAGGGAAAGTGACCCTAAAAAACAAGTTGGTATCATTCGATAGAGCTCTTTGACGCGCACGCAGTGCCGTTAATTTCCGCCCCCACCGAACAACCCCCTTAAAAGGAAAGTGACCCTAAAAAACAAGTTGGTCTCAATCGATAGAGCTCTTTGACGCGCACGCAGTGCCGTTAATTTCTGCCCTCTCCGAACAACCCCCTTAAAGGGAAAGTGAACTAAAAACAAGTTGGTCTCATTCGATAGAGCTCTTTGACGCGCACGCAGTGCCGTTAATTTCCGCCCCCACCGAACAACCCCCTTAAAAGGAAAGTGACCCTAAAAAACAAGTTGGTCTCAATCGATAGAGCTTTTTGACGCGCACGCAGTGCCGTTAATTTCCGCCCCCACCGAACAACCCCCTTAAAAGGAAAGTGACCCTAAAAAACAAGTTGGTCTCAATCGATAGAGCTCTTTGACGCGCACGCAGTGCCGTTAATTTCCGCCCCCTCCGAACAACCCCCTTAAAGGGAAAGTGAACTAAAAAACAAGTTGGTCTCATTCGATAGAGCTCTTTGACGCGCACGCAGTGCCGTTAATTTCCGCCCCCTCCGAACAACCCCCTTAAAGGGAAAGTGAACTAAAAAACAAGTTGGTCTCATTCGATAGAGCTCTTTGACGCGCACGCAGTGCCGTTAATTTCCGCCCCCACCGAACAACCCCCTTAAAAGGAAATTGACCCTAAAAAACAAGTTGGTCTCAATCGATAGAGCTCTTTGACGCGCACGCAGTGCCGTTAATTTCCGCCCCCTCCGAACAACCCCCTTAAAGGGAAAGTGACCCTAAAAAACAAGTTGGTCTCAATCGATAGAGCTCTTTGACGCGCACGCAGTGCCGTTAATTTCCGCCCCCTCCGAACAACCCCCTTAAAGGGAAAGTGACCCTAAAAAACAAGTTGGTCTCAATCGATAGAGCTCTTTGACGCGCACGCAGTGCCGTTAATTTCCGCCCCCTCCGAACAACCCCCTTAAAGGGAAAGTGACCCTAAAAAACAAGTTGGTCTCAATCGATAGAGCTCTTTGACGCGCACGCAGTGCCGTTAATTTCCGCCCCCTCCGAACAACCCCCTTAAAGGGAAAGTGACCCTAAAAAACAAGTTGGTCTCAATCGATAGAGCTCTTTGACGCGCACGCAGTGCCGTTAATTTCCGCCCCCTCTGAACAACCCCCTTAAAAGGAAAGTGACCCTAAAAAACAAGTTGGTCTCAATCGATAGAGCTCTTTGACGCGCACGCAGTGCCGTTAATTTCCGCCCCCTCCGAACAACCCCCTTAAAGGGAGAGTGACCCTAAAAAACAAGTTGGTCTCAATCGATAGAGCTCTTTGACGCGCACGCAGTGCCGTTAATTTCCGCCCCCACCGAACAACCCCCTTAAAAGGAAAGTGACCCTAAAAAACAAGTTGGTCTCAATCGATAGAGCTCTTTGACGCGCACGCAGTGCCGTTAATTTCCGCCCCCTCCGAACAACCCCCTTAAAGGGAAAGTGAACTAAAAAACAAGTTGGTCTCATTCGATAGAGCTCTTTGACGCGCACGCAGTGCCGTTAATTTCCGCCCCCTCCGAACAACCCCTTAAAGGGAAAGTGAACTAAAAAACAAGTTGGTCTCATTCGATAGAGCTCTTTGACGCGCACGCAGTGCCGTTAATTTCCGCCCCCACCGAACAACCCCCTTAAAAGGAAAGTGACCCTAAAAAACAAGTTGGTCTCAATCGATAGAGCTCTTTGACGCGCACGCAGTGCCGTTAATTTTCGCCCCCTCCGAACAACCCCCTTAAAGGGAAAGTGACCCTAAAAACAAGTTGGTCTCAATCGATAGAGCTCTTTGACGCGCACGCAGGGCCGTTAATTTCCGCCCCTTCCGAACAACCCCCTTAAAGAAAAAATGAACTAAAAAAGGAGTTGGTCTCATTCGATAGAGCTCTTTGACGCGCACGCAGTGCCGTTAATTTCTGCCCCCTCCGACCAACCCCCTTAAAGGGAAAGAGAACTAAAAAACAAGTTGGTCTCATTCGATAGAGCTCTTTGACGCGCACGCAGTGCCGTTAATTTCCGCCACCACCGAACAACCCCCTTAAAAGGAAAGTGACCCTAAAAAACAAGTTGGTCTCAATCGATAGAGCTCTTTGACGCGCACGCAGTGCCGTTAATTTCCGCCCCCACCGAACAACCCCCTTAAAAGGAAAGTGACCCTAAAAAACAAGTTGGTCTCAATCGATAGAGCTCTTTGACGCGCACGCAGTGCCGTTAATTTACGCCCCCACCGAACAACCCCCTTAAAAGGAAAGTGACCCTAAAAAACAAGTTGGTCTCAATCGATAGAGCTTTTTGACGCGCACGCAGTGCCGTTAATTTCCGCCCCCTCCGAACAACCCCCTTAAATAGAAAGTGAACTAAAAAACAAGTTGGTCTCATTCGATAGAGCTCTTTGACGCGCATGCAGGGCCGTTAATTTCCGCCCCTTCCGAACAACCCCCTTAAAGGGAAAGTGAACTAAAAAACAAGTTGGTCTCATTCGATAGAGCTCTTTGACGCGCACGCAGTGCCGTTAATTTCCGCCCCCCCCCGAACAACCCCCTTAAAGGGAAAGTGAACTAAAAAACAAGTTGGTCTTATTCGATAGAGCTCTTTGACGCGCACGCAGTGCCGTTAATTTCCGCCCCCACCGAACAACCCCCTTAAAAGGAAAGTGACCCTAAAAAACAAGTTGGTCTCAATCGATAGAGCTCTTTGACGCGCACGCAGTGTCGTTAATTTCCGCCCCCACCAAACAACCCCCTTAAAAGGAAAGTGACCCTAAAAAACAAGTTGGTCTCAATCGATAGAGCTCTTTGACGCGCACGCAGTGCCGTTAATTTCCGCCTTGCGGGGTTTTGGAAATTAAATATGCGTATTCTATGAAGGATATGAAAGCATAATGGTTTTTACATGAAGATGATTGATAATAATCCAACTTTAAATGGAAAGCATTCGTACTATCACCAAGTTGTAGGTCAAATGGTAATATCAAGGCTCACTTGGTGTGTGTGTGTTTTTTTTTGAAACAGGAATAATTATACAACGAATCGAATTTGTAGAAAAGAAGTGGAGGGAAATGAATTTAAAACTTGATGACTTCTATTTATGTTTTTTTTTTTCAATTCTTTAGTAGTTACTACTTTTGCATTATTATTCAGGGATAAAATTGGCGTTAAGTAACTGTTTTTTTAGTTATTATTTCTGAAAATCTACTTAGAGTAAATTTAAGTGATTAATAAGTGAGAATTACAGTGAAATGTTTCATACACCACAAATAAATGAATTTTATTTGTTGGTCATTTATTTCTAAAAAGTAATTACATAATTTCATCCGAATCAAAAGGCCTTTCTTCTATAAAATTCTCTTGAACATAATTAATAGAATAAAATCCAGAGTTTGGCTCTCCAATAGGATAGTCAAGAATTTCAAGTTCCGAATCAAGTTCCGGAAAGGATTTGTCAAGAGTTTTCAGATGCGGATTAATTTCCAGATCAACATCAAGATGCGATTCTACATCTGTCATATCATTAATTTCCGAGGTTTCTTTCAGGCTTCCAACAGATTTTGTATTTATTATGGGATTTTGAAAGTTTGGGAATAAAGACACGACAATACAAAGTTGATTAATAACCGGAACCAGAGTCATTGGTATAGCTCTATCTAATATATGGAATTGTTTAATTCAGGCTATTCTTCTTTCGACATGTATCTTTAAGCGGCTATATTCTGAGTTTGTGCAATTTCTTCTTGTGTGATTTGGCCTTTATCATGAAGGAATATTCAGTGAAACCAGTACATTGATTTTTTGCCACAAATAACCAATTAAGAATTAAAGAATCCTTTGCCCACCATTATTGAGTTATTTGCTGTAAAGTCTAAGCTAAGAAAACCATTCCTGTATGTCAGCTCTTTATCAGAAATATTACCAGTAAAAAGAGATTACAAAAAGTAAGACATCCCGAGGGACTAATACCAACCAAGCCCTTATACGTGTTACATGATTTACATGTGGAGTAAAATTCAGATTGTAATACGCGAGTGTTTAGAACTTGGCACCTAATCTCCGTAGCAGCACTTACTGAGATATTTACCTTTAAACTCTTCGGGCATCGTGGCATCAACTTGTTCTCGAGTTGGCCAAATATTAATTTGCCCTAACTAAAATTAAATTAAATTCAACCATGAAATAGTTTTCACACTAACAATACTTGGTGAAACTCTAAAGATCTTTTACAAAAAAGCCTAGTCGGAGCCTCATAATGACCATTAGGAACTGATCTTCCGACGCCAATTTCCTTGGATGTCCAACTGATGAGGGAGGAGTTTTGTAATCTACTTCTTTTGAATACCACCAAATGATATATTCACCATTTTCATCTGGATTTGGAAATTTGTATATCTCCTGAAGCCTCTTATAAGTTGGAAGCCCGGTATAAAAATAAATATCTTCATCACTATCCTTAAGGGCATTAATGTTTATTATTTTTTCTGAAATTGTTATTTTTAAACTTCTATTTTGCGATTTTTCGTCATATAGTAGAGAGTTGGTTTTCCTCAATTTACAATTAGCAACTTCAATTCAATATTTTTCCATTAATGTTAAATATTTAAGTGGGTAAAGAGGTTCTTTAAATTTTCAACTTCTCCCTTTAGTTGTTGATAACATGGACTATATTTTTCACGTACTTTTATCCTCAACATTTAGATGATCTTCCAAAATAACATCATTTGAAGTTTCTTCAGGGCTGACCATTTTGGTTGTTACTTGAGCGTCACTTTTGGGAAGATTTTCATATACTCTAATAGTTGTATTTTCAGGATAAGCTTCAGATCTCGTTAAATTGCTTTCATTAGGCTATTGAGGGTAATTGGTATGCATCAGACTAAAATCCCATTCAAAGCTTGATAGTATCGAAGTACTATGTAATATTCGACGATTGTTAGCGGTGTTTCTTACATAATCCACATTAATGAAATGTGAAGAGCACACATAATTATTTGACACAGGAGTATATAAATAATCACAACTACGAATTGATTGAAACCACTTTTTGCGTATAGGATTTTCTGTTGAAACCGAATTAGCTGTAAAAATAAACCTTTTTTACAGACGTTTACAATGATTAATTGAAACATCATTATAAGTTTCAACTTATTTATTTCCATTTTTATCCTTAGAGCTCTTTTGTTTACAATGTAAAACTGCACAATATGGTTATACTATTATAGTTTTTACCAAGGCTTAACCCTAAGAATAAAGATACAAGCGAAAGTTTCTATTAAAAAATTATAACACTTGAACTTTTAAAATAATACATACCATAAATCATGTCGCCCAACAATAAAATCACTTTAGGTACACTGGAATCTAGGAGATGCGATTTTAAATGGTTAATTTAAGATAACACAATATTAACCGTCTTCGTCTATCAAATATTTCACTGCAGAAATTTAGCTAATCATAGTTCACGAAATCTACCCGTACTCATTAAATTATCTGTGTTAATGGAAGTTACCCATTTTGCTTACTGCTCTGAACGGAATTTCAAAATAGGACCATAGGACTATTTTACTAGGCATTCTTCGCAGTGTGGATATTTAAAATTTAGGTAATTATTGTGATTATTATTTTAAAATACATTTTTCATACTAATTGAACTTAAATTTAGGACGGCTTTATTTCTAAACAAGGTTAAATTTTGAACAGGAGTGGAAGAAAAGTGGTGGTAAGTAATTTTAATTTAAGCCTATATTATTAAAAAGACGGGATATTCATTTTAGCGCCTAAATTAAATAATCGGTTTTGACAATTTCCAAGCGCCGTTCGAGTAATTTATGTTCATATTATTGTCTTTTTGATATCTTGACTGATAATGTGCATTATGTGCTTTATTTACTAGACCGAAATACGGCTTGATACATATATATTTTCAAAGGAAAATTAAGTAACGTAAAACTACTGAAGATGTATTTTATTTACTAAACAGTACAACGGTTGAATATATATTTATTTTGCCAAATGTAATAATAGCTCCCGTTAAATTTTTGGTTCAATATTATATATTGTACTGTAATATATAATAAGAATAATTGTGGTGGATTGACACGGTGGAAATGAAAAATAATAAATTTAAAAACAATATACATTTTAGTAGTAGGAGGGATTACTTTGTCAATAGCTACTATTTCATTAGGAACGATTTTAGATGGCCTAACGATGTAATTTAATCATGGGGCTGGGATGCCCATTTTAATTAGTTTTTAATTTTTAAAAATTAAATATACATTTAAGCCAAACAAAATTGCATCAAGTTCAACACTTTATTTTACATAATTTGGTGTTAAAAATAAAACACCATGAGCAGTTTTTTCATTTTCCGTTGTCCCAGTTACTAAAGAATGCCTCCCTCCCCCGGAGGTTTTATTTCTAAATAATTTTCCACAAGTGTCTAACTTAATGTAACTGACCAGCTCTAAGCCAGATGCGGCAGAAACGCGATAATCGAATATTTTACGATGCAGCCGGACACGCGACTAAAAAATATTATTATCTTACCGTTAAAAATGGGCTCCACAGATAAAATATAGGAACTAAAGAAACTATATTATTGGCGCCCCCGACCCCATTCTCTACATTTGTCACTCTTTATTATTTCTCTTATAATTGACTTAAATAGTCTAGTTTCCTCACTTATTTATTGATATACTTAAAGTCTGTCCTGTTTACTTGTTTCTCTAATTTGATTATTATAGGTACTAGGAACTATGGTAGATATTATTTTAAATAAGATTAAATTAAAGATTGGAGATAAATAGGCAGATTGTTAAAAGTAGAGATCCTGTAATTAATAGGAGACAATCTGTGAAAAATAAAACAATTATTTCATTTGCAGACTAAACTTTTTTTGCAACTGTGACTATTTTGCTTCTGAAAATAGTCTTAGTTCCCATTTTTTTATTTTTGTTACCGTAATATTAATACATTAAAGGATTTTATAGCTGACATACTGGTTTTTACCTCTCCGAGGGTACTTTGTACCCTGGAGGCGTTATACAATCACCGTGTCTGTGGGTGTGTGTGTGTGTCCTGCGAACGCTTTGTGTTGAAATCACCGCGTTCGCAGTTGCTAGGGCTCTTTGCGTTCGCAGTTGCTAGGAATTAGGGAGCGAAGTCTAACGGATGGCAAAACCACCGTTTGACGGTGAGCGTTAACGGATTACAATGCGGTTGGGTTTGGTTTTGATGGTTTTACGATCCCCGTCGCGACAGTGTGGATGCAGTTTGATTGGATATTACGTTATTTTAATGTTTATGTGTAGGGTGTGAATGTTTAGTTTGCGTTATGACGGTTGTGGGTGTTGAGTGTGTTATGTTAGTGTTGGTTGTGTTAGTGTTGGTTGTGTTAGTGTTGGTTGTGATAGTGTTGGTTGTGCGTACGTGCATTTTCTCTCCACCTTTTTCTTGTTGACTTATGGGACGGACCGAATGCTGAGTGTTTAACAACCTCTCAACTTCCATTGGCAGGGTTTCCACCAATTGTTCACGGTATTCGTCTTAGTGTCTATTTGCGATTTATTGGCGCCGGCCGGGAATCGAACCGGGGTCTGCTGCGTGGAGAGATTTACTCTAACACCTCAGCCACCGACGCTTGTTAAGCTTCGGTGTATTTCAAAAACAGCTAAGCGATAGTCTTTTACGCTGTTATAAAGTTATTGACGTCAATTTTTACCTCTCCGAGGGGACTTTGTACCCTAGAAGGGGTTATACAACCACCCTGTCTGTCTGTCTGTGGGTCTGTCTGTCAGGCCTGCGAACGCGTTCGCATTTTCGGGGCAAAGGGTAATCACTGCGTACCCAGTTTCTTAGAATCAGGGAAAAGGTTTTTCCAAAAGCGCCTTCTTTTTGTCATTGGGTGTAGTATATTCTTTTAATCGGCCGGGATTCGAACCCGAGCCCTCTTGCACGACAGGTGAGCGTTCTACCGCAGAACCACGGATAAAGTTACGCTTAACTGAACTCTTCCGAGGAGAGGTATATTTTGGCTTGCCAACTTGTATTTGTTAAATACTAAGCAATATAGAGAAAAAGGTTAATAACTGAAGTATGTAACAGATAAGTATTTTCACAGTTGATTTAATCAAATAAAGCAATTGAAATTACAGTAAATCCCACTTTCTTTAAAAGAGAGTTTAATATAAACTTTACTGTAGACCTTCAAGGGAATTTATTTAATGGGCAACCGTATTTCCATGGCAACGAAAATGTTTTTGACAACAACAAATGGAAATTTGACCATTGAATATAACATGGGATTCTGACCGATTCCTAGCCCCCCCCCCCCTGTGAAAAATTTGGACAAATTTAAAAATTTCGAAAATGCAAAAAAAAAAGAAAAAATAAATTAAAATTGACCAAAAAAACATCAAAATTGATCAACTGTTGATCAATTTGAGGTCAAAATCCCATGTGATTTTCAATGGGAAAATTTCATATTTTGTGTTGTGATAAACATTTTTCGTTGCCATGGCAAAACGGGTGCCCATTGAAGAAGTTCCCTTTAGGTTTTTTCATTATTCATGAAGGTCTACCAATCCCCCGAGTTTGAACAAAATCGGTGGATTACACTTCGGTATGTCTCCTAGTTAGTTAACGGTGGAATTAATAAAGGATTTACCAAGAGGTTAGCACAGATCTAAATTTTGTACAGGGTTAGACTGACTCGAAACGAAGACATACGTACATAAGAAGGTAATTTTCCCAAACTTATGGGCCAAGGTGGAAACTAATCCTCAACTGCTGTATGATTGAAAATTGTTTCGTAAACACCAAATTCACGGATTCATAGTTTTTATTTAAGCGGTTTGATTGGAAATTGAATGCATTATGAATATGATATCTACGGTTTGTTTGTAAATTAAAATTCATTATGAATGTGAAAATTACGGTTTGATTGGAAATTTAATGCATTATGAATGTGAATTCTACGGTTCGATTGGAAATTGAATGCATTATAATTGTTAAATCTACGGTTTGATTGGAAATTGAATGTGTTATGAATGTGAAAATTATGGTTTGATTGGAATTTGAAAGCTTTTTAAATGTGAAATCTACGGTTCGTTTGTAAATTGAATGCATTGTGAATGATTGGAAATGTTGTGCTATATAAATAACAAATGAAATGTTTCCATACATTTTAATTTACAGGTTGATTGCAAAATTGCGGTTACAGAAATGAAAAATTTACGGTTTGACTACATTCAGGGTTACCAGACTTCCTATATTTCCTATATTTTCCTACATTTTTAACGCCTTAATATAAATTCCCTTATTTTCACCTATTTTCCTATAATTTCACGACCTTTTGAAAATGAGATGATTTTTAAGTAAGTGTCATAGAAAATGTAGTGAAAAAACTGCCCCTTTCGAACAAAATCTTGAAATCCGCTAAGTAATTCAATAATGCAAGAAAGCAGTCTGTGTACAAAAAATTATGAATATTCTAGGTGATTCGAGTCAAAGTATACCGATATGCAGTAATTACCTTATTATTTTAATATTTAGTTTCCTTTATTTTCCTATAATTCGATTATTTCTGTTCCTATATTTTCCTATAATTCGATTATTTCTATTCCTATATTTTCCTATAATTCGATTATTTATATTTCTATATTTTCCTATAATTCGCCTCTAAAATAATAATTTTCCCTTAAAGGTTTCCAAGCCTTTCCCTGGTCACCACAAATATAATATTAAACATCACTGAGAGAAAAATATTGGGTAGAAATTACATGGAACACAGTAGCCAGGAATGTTCTGTATTTTTTACAGAAAGTTTCGTAAATATCTTTTACTTGAGATTCCTGTAATTTATACAAATAGCTCATAGTAAAATTTTCAATCAGAATCATTGTATTGTATACAACTGAAATAATAATTAAAATTTCTAACACGCCTGTAAATTTTACGGAATTTACATTTAAAAACTGCGTGAATATAGCCAGGAAATATTATATATTTGATTTGTTCTTACTACCCTTTTTAAAATAAGTCTATGTACACTAAACATTCCCGTAATTAATTTTTAACCAATAAGGTACTTTATTTGTAAAAAATATTCAACACATATGCTAAATATATACCAATAAGCTCCAGCAGAACTAGAGTCCAAAGCAAGAGACATAAACACGTGCACAACATAGTAATGCAACTCATTGGCTCGGAATCCAGACACATTTTAAACTTAGTTCAACCACAAACACTAACGCGATGAATTTGCATTTAAATGTATAAACATTAATTTGTTTTAATTTGATGGGTAATTAATAATATGACTCCATTGGTGCTTTTACGAGATGTTTTAACTACAGGAACTACCTGTATTTTAAATACCTAAAAACGTCTTCATTTTTTACTGTAAATACATAGTATTATGTATTGAGCAAATATGTACATATATAACATTTCTACCATAGAAACTACATGACTGTCCTTCATTACAAATATCTGAAACAAACCTCTAATTTTTACTACAAACAATAAGTAATATGTACTGAAAATGTATGTATATATTACTATTCAACGATAATTACTACATTAAGCCCCTGCATTTTAAATACCTAAAAACCTCCTGTAATTTATACTGTAAATATTTCTTGAATATAGTAATTTAAACAGTACAACACTGTATAAAAAATACAGAACGGGTGCTGTAAAATATTTCTGTAAATTCTACAGTTTTTTCTCTCAGTGATGTCTTAACCGTTATTTTTACGGCAAATTCCATGTTAAATGAACTGTCATGTCACCGTTAAATAAACTTTTAAACTACTGTTAATTTCCGACTCTTTACACAGTAAAACAAAACTCATTGTTACCGTATTATTTACTATAATATTACATTGCATTTTAATGATCAATTTGACCGTGAAATTTACGATAATTCCATAGAGTGCACGTCGAACGTTACGTTAGTTTATAAAACGAAACAGGGTTGCTTCTCTCGCTCTAAATACTAGATTACGGCAGAACGGCATTTTGAAATCTACTGTGGTGATTAGTATCCAGTAAATTAGTTTCCCTTCAGTTAAAGGTAGAGTTATGAAACATTACAAAAACATTATGGTTTGATGAAAATTTGACCATTTGGTTTAAACCTTGCTTTAAACTACAGTTTAAACTAGTTACCCCGTTGAAAAGCAACAATTGTTAATTTTTGATACGCATTCGTCTAGGGAATATATACCATTGAAAAGAAATATAAATTTGAATAGTTAGTCACATCAGATATTTACTACCCTAGACTAGGGCGTATTTTATGTTATTTCCAGTACAAAATGCGTATAAGAGTGCCATCGGGGAGACCTAGTCTCTCGAGCCAATGCAACTGATAATTTTATCGGCGAGCCATTCCAAGTACCATTATGCGTTCTTGTGACGGAATATTTTCTTAAAAGAATCCGAGTCTGACCTGTTGTCGTTGATTAAATTACACGTTTAAAATTATTATAATAATTATTATCAGCTAGGCTAGGCTAATACCCAAGGCACCACCTTAGGCCTAAGTCATCAAGCGACTTTTGAAGCCTTTAATTCAGGTGGTCGGGTTATTATTATTGTTAATTTCCGAAACTGTCATACGCGATCAAATGTGTATGAATAAAAATGGTACACACTAGACTCTTACTTGTTAATGCAATGAGAAATAGCGATAATGTAAAGTCTTAAAAATTGACAGTTATTTAATATTTAGTTTAAGTTTTCCATTTTTAGCCTATTTTGAGTTGGTACGTGAAAATAAAATACCACGTTCGGAAATTAATACATTTTTTACTGTGTTCCGAAGAATAACCCTAGGCTACCGATCTCTCACTTCGGGACAATTTATTTGACCAAGTCATTTTAAAGTGCTTCTTGACGGAGAGGCAATATAATTATACAAAAGACGATCACGGTACAATTGATATAAAAATATTGGTAAATATAGATATATACGCCTTTAGAACCAACGAAGGATTAATATATTATCAATTAGTAGTAAGATGACTTTACTATAAAGCGTTATCACCTTTATCTTAAACAATAGGCTTAGGGGCTCTTGGAGTTTCATTCTTAATAGGGCTTTAAACTTTGAACACATGCATGTTACTGTACATCAGTACTATCTTTACTTAAAATCAAGGTTTCCTGAGACTAGTACAGTAGTCGGCAATTATTATTAGCAAACGTCCGCTTCAGAACCTAGTCTATAAATGGCTTTATTATAGCTATTTACTATACAAATTATCTGTGTCGGCCGCCACAGCCGTACTACCATTAACTCTACTCTTCAAACGAATATACGCGCGTAAAAGAGTTTATAGTAACTACTGTATTTAGTAAATTTCTTATGTTTATTTTTAATTTAATACCCTGTAACTGTACAAAACCATCATTAGCTAGTTCATAATTTAGTTAAGGTACATCTTTTCTCTTTTTAAATTGTCTCCGAGAGTTGATAAGAAACCGTACATGGGAAAACATCATAAGTAATGTCATATGCCACGTAACTCATCGATTTACTTACAATAATGGTAAATATCAGAAATTAAAAATTATTTTAATAGTACTATAATTTTTATACGTGATTAAAATTTTGCCTTATTAATATCTCTTAAAACTGGTTGTTTATTTTCATATTTCTCAGGGGCCAGAAAACTTACTTAAAAATTAAATGCAATTTTACCCAAGAAAATTAGGTCTTAAAACGTGTATTACAAAATATTTTACTATCTAACATGTCTTTTTTGAAAAATACCACTACGATATCACTCTTGCGTACTAAGGTGTATCCAATGGGTGCCATCGGTTACGATCTGAATATGTACCAGAATTAATTATAAGAATGAGCCGTAATCTGAAAAATAAAAGGTTATTTCGTGGATCCCTATGATCATTTGTAGAATAGTAAAAAAGACGTTCTGAGCGCACATAATAATGCAATACAAGTGTAAATCACAAAAAGAATGCTTTAAGATCAACTCGATAGTGATCAGAAAATCATTGTATATGATCAAGCAATGTCCTTTTTATTTGTAGTGAAATCAACTGCTTCTTAGCTTTAATTAGGGCTTCAACCAAAGACTTTTAAGCAGCTGATTATGGAGTGCTTTAAAAACTTTAAAGGACACAAATTTCTTCAATATTTCACATTATAACAGCTGACATTGAACGTTTTAGTACCTTATTGGACAAGAAGTCCCTCAATTTTCAACATTGAAAAAATGATTATGAACGCTTTAATTTCCTTTATACAACAAAATTCCGCCCATTTAAATACAAAAATATTGTAAATATTATTTTTCGCAATAGTGGTTACAACAAAATGATGATAAATTTTATTGAACCTCGCGAAAAATGTTATATTTATAACAAAAAATTATTTTCACTTTACGGTATTCATTTTCACAATCTCTCTTTCCCCTTCAGTTTTCAGCGTTGAAATAATGAATTTAGAAAAAAACTTCGGCCGATTAATATTGGGATAACGTGGGGTTATTCATTTTTCTGATATACCTATGTGCCGGCGTGCGTGCGTAAGATTAAACAAAATATAAAAACGAAAAAAATTGCAATTAAATTTATTGAATTACAGCATTAGCAATTTCCGTTTCATTAGGCCAAGCTTATTTTAAATCTTTGACTTGCTTGGCCGTAACATGGGGAGGTTATAGCTCGCGAATTCTCTAACAGATTAGAGTCGTAGACGTCCATACAACTACCGTCATACATTGACTTTATTTGAATTAAATCTCCTTCCTTCTTCTCCAAGAGCCAGTGTTGATTGTCTTGGGATTTGTAGTCGTTGATTATAACGTTGAATCTGTCGTATTTATTGACTTCTACAACTTGTCCACTGCTTTGGTGAACTATTTTGTAAACATTTGGTTTTACTGTTTGAAAGAAAAATCGAAAATTATCTGCATTTTGGAGAGTTTTTTGAACAAGTCTCGGATTATTTATTTCGCCACCCGTCACGGTGAGAGCCTTTCCGCTGTGACTGGCGACAATACTGTACACTTTTCCCGGAGTGAAATCGTCGGAAAAGTCTGTCGTTACTCTGTTGACCGGAATATAGATTGGGTCAGGTATTGGCATGACGTCTGGTGGAGCTCCGGACGCGAGACTCTTCGAAAACAACTAAATAGAAAACCAATCACGTTTTAAGTCGATCATTTTGATTGGAACCGAAACTCTTCGCAGATGTGGACTTGTAACTTTTAGGCCGGTGAGAAGAGTGCACTTGTGGACTGACACCACCAATTTTAGCGGCGGCGATAGGAAAAAAAATCTTCTGGGGCCTGGCCCATTATTTTGTATATACTTAAAACTTAAGCAAAAAAATAGAGCTCGAAATTTTCAATACTATATTTTAAAAAAAGTATTATTTGTAATAAAAAATAAAAAATAAAAAACCCAAGGCCTAATAAAGGCTAGATCAGTAAACCTTTGTTGGCCAAAACGTACCAATTTAGGTATATTATGCTAATTACATCCTTATGTTACTTGCATCTTCAATATACAAATAACTTCTGTAAAAAGACTCAATTAGAACTAATATAAAGGCAGTGAGATTATAAATTTTCGCTGATTACGTTTTATGATAAATTTTATGTTTGTTCCTGTGGAGGATTGAGACTCGAACCCCCTTCCCCCGGGATCGCCGCGAACGGGCCAGTTTCAATTAGTAGAACCTACACTCCCCCTCCCCCGATCAAAGCCACACGTGAACAATTGCACTTTGGCAGACTTAAGTAATCGATATGAAATGTAAAGACACAAAAAAGGTAAGCAAATCAGGTGGATTTAAGATTTAGTGTTATATAGCAGATTCGTTAACGATGCGGGTAGACACAGGTTAGTTAGAGTCGATTAGTGACAAATTAATATCCTATGAAACCAGCTAAAAATTGCAAATATAATTTTTCACGTTGGTCAATTGGTGAGTGGTGACACTGTCGTAACCCATACATCAATCATCTAAGTTGACGCACTGTTAACATTGTAGGGTGACGATAACGGCGGTAAGTTAGTTAAGAATTGCGTTCAACTACGATAAGATATGTTAATTTGAGTAGCAAATTTTTGTGCCTTATGATCATATTCAGTTGCAATTTTCTGTTGAAGTTTTATTTGGAAAAATAACTTATTTTAAAAACCTCTTGGTTTTAAACATCTAACCCTCTGAATTGTTTACTATTTTACATCTTATACGAATTAACATATATGGGAGTTTCCTAAATAAAGCAGGATCTCAAAGGAGATAGCAAAAAGAAATTGATATAAAACTACACAAAATTAAAAAAAAAATGGTTACCGTTAAAATAAACAGAAGTTGCAACATCATGGCAATCATGAAATCAGATGAGAGCAGTGATATAGCGATGGCCTCTGAAAACTATAGAATAACGTAAACGTACCATTAGTACATATATAGACACTTATATATTTAACTTTTATCGAGATATAGTATACATTAATCTTTATGTTTTCCTATAAATTACCGTTAAAGGAATCTTTTCAACTGCTATCTACGGCATTTAATTGAGAACAATTAGCAATGCCTTACCTATTGAATAGAACATAAAATATAGTCCTCTATTTAGTTACGAACTTGAGCTAAAGATATGGCAGTTTTATATTCGAAACCCATAAATCTGTTGAGTACAATATACGGTGCCACCTGATCTTTTCTGAACGTCCGCAGAAAACTCACCAACCTCGAATTTCGGCAGTTTTTTAAATTGGTTTTAGTTTTTAACTGTGGATACATGTCAATTAAAATTTCCACTTTAAGTGCATTATTCTTTGTGGAAATTTCCTAGATTTTGTTATCAATAACATGGTTATGATATAACTTACAATTTATAATTAATACTGATAAAAAAACACATCAAAATCTGGTCACTTAAGCCTTAAATCTTAATGGTATTAAAAGCAGTGTCTTTGTCATTCATTTCAGGCTTGAAATAGTGAAGGCGACACTTTTTCAAAAGCATGATATATAATTTATTTATTAAAGTTAAAATAAAAAAAATATGGGAGGATAAGGTTAAAAGTTAAATAGTTGTCTAGGGGATGGATTTTGAAGCATAAATAATATAAAAATAAAGTGTCAGCATTAAGAGATAAACAAATACACTGAACTGGCAATGGTCAATCATTTATTTAAAAAATGAGAAAACCAAAATTGACATTTCTCATGATTATACGATTAGGCAGGAAGAAGCTAGATACTATTTAAGAGAATTTATAAGATCTAAAGAAAATGGCAAAGCCAAATTTTCAACGCAATTTACAGTAACATTTGAAGGGAATACTTATCAGTTTAACAACTTTAATAAACGAGTCGAACCAAAAATTTAATTACTTTAATAATCTCCCTAATTTTTTTCTTCAAGTACTTCAAAATGCATAGATAATCTATTCGCTAATTTCGACGGAAAAGTAGAAATAATTAAAAGTTCTGATGTCTCGGATCACTTCCCAATTTTATTTACTTATCAAACTCCTGAAAAAAGTTGCCCCAAAGTTCAAATTCAAGATTTATCAGAAAAAAATATTAACAACTTTTCCCAAAGAATCGCTCAAACTGACTGGGAACAATTATACACCTTAACTGAAGTTAATGAAGCCTATTTTTTTTAGTGACAAAATAACTCAAATCTACATAAAGTGTTTTCCTTATAAGAACATATCATTATCAAAAGAATCTTGGATTACGGACAATATAAAACTAATTATTAAAAAAAAACGTACTCTCTATAAAATATTCAAACGTCATCCTACTTCTGAAAATAAAATTAAATATTCAGCATATCGAAACTACTGTAATAATCAGATAAGAAATGCAAGGAGTAACTTTGTTCGTAAAAAAATAGAAATGGCTAAATCTAGTAAAGACAAATGGAAAATAATTAATACGGTAATTGGTAAAAATAAACCTTCAATTAAAACCCCTACGTGCCTTACAGCTGATATCTTAAATACTCACTTCGTTACAGTTGTAGACTCCAATAAGAATTATGATTCCCCTCTTGAATTAAAAGACAATCCTTCGACCTTCGCTCTCTATCCCAGGACTGAAAAGGAAGTATCTGAAGTTATTGTTAATTTGCCGCACTCAAGTTCTCCTGGTCTAGATGGAATTCACCCAAAGCCTATTAAACATGTTATGAATTATATAATAACCCCACTAGTTTTCCTTGTAAATCTTTCTTTCTCTAACGGGGAATACCCTGATCAATTAAAAAATACTATAATTTCACCAATTTAAAAAAAGGAGACCCAGAGTTAGCTAACAATTATAGACCCATTTCAGTTCTCTCGGTTTTTTCCAAGATATTCGATAAATGTTTCCTGTTAAGAATGAATTCGTTCTGTTAGAAATTTCATCTTATAGCAACAGACCAATTTGGGTTTCGGTCAGGTATGGGTACGGAGCAAGCTATAACCACTGTATATAAAAAAAATTATTAATGCTCTTGACCTTTCGCAATATTGCCTTGGGGTTTTTATCGACTTCGAAAAGGCATTTGATAGTGTCCCTCATAAACGACTCTTACAAAAACTAGAGCGATTAGGTATAAGAGGTTTAGCGCTAAACTGGATTAGAAGTTACTTGAAAAAAAGGAAATGTGTAACAAAATTAAATAAAACACTATCAGAACCTAATGAAATAACTATCGGAGTACCCCAAGGCTCAGTTTTGTCACCATTACTCTTTAATTTATTAATCAATGACATAACAAATATATTGCCAGGTCTTTTAAAATTATACGCAGACGATACTGTTTTATTAATTAGTAACGCTGAACTAGATGTGGCTATAAAAATTATTACTTAAACATTTTAAACAATTGGTTAGAAAATAACGGTATTAAGCTAAACCGAACCAAAACGGAATTTATAATTTTTTGTAATAAAGGCAAATATATCGATGATTCAATGTGTAACTTATATATAAAAGGAGAAAAAATTAAAAGAGTACTCCAATATAAATATTTAAGAATATGGTTCGACAATCAATTAAACTGGAATGCACACATAAATTATATATGTAATAAATTATCGAACTCATCTTATCTAATACGAAAATGCAAAGAAATCTTCCCTAGAAATGTATTATTTGACCTGTACTTCTGTTTTTTCTATCCTTTTATTATAAATGCAATAGCAGCTTGGGGTAATACAACCAATAAAAATATTAAAAGAATAACAGTACTGCAAAAACGCACGCTTAGATCGATTTATAATAATAGCTGGTTATCCGCTACAAAACCACTCTTTCAAAAAAGTAACTTGTTAAATATATACCAATTATACAATTATGCAAATTTAAATTTTATACACAAAAATATTACGACTGACCAAGAAAAATTATTTACACTTAATTATTTATTGAAATTACCAATATGTAAAACTTCAAAATCAATTAATTCAATATTTTATCGCGGTGTAAAAATGTATAATGAAATGTATGATACGATAAAAGATGTAAAAAATTACTCCTCTGTTAAACGAATTTTTAAAAAACAAGCTTTTGAAGACTTTTTCAAATAATGTTAAGGAGTCCTTAAATCTCAAACGATAATTTGTGTAATTAGCTCCAATCTAAAAATAATGCTTACTTCTTAATGTTGTTCCGTTATGTAACTACATTCTTTTTTTTTAACTTTACATTTAACTGTTAATTTTACGAGTTTTTTTTTCCTCATTTGATAGTTATTTATTATATTTACTCAAAAAAGCGAGGGCTATAAGTCACATGCTGACTTGGCCCTCTTACTACAAAAATATGTAACAAATTTAAAATAAAATGATTTGATTTGATTTGAACGCGTACATCGAATTAAAATGGTTTTACCAGCTAGCTTACATACTAAAGTATCGTCTCAAATTAAATACCACGATTAAATACTCATATTCAGGGTTTTAAATTTACTGGCGTGGGTAATAGAAGAGGATGAGGAGTACGCTTTTACCTGAGAAACGACATAAATTTTAGTGTGCATCAACCACTTTGCTTTAGTAATCCCAACATAGAATGTCAATTTTATTTACCGACCACACACTGCAAAATTGAGGTATTGGTGGAAAAATGTGAAGAAATCGTTAATGGAATGGGCAACTGTAAGGTTAACCAAATAATTATCGGCGATTTTAACCTTGACTTTAATACCAACACCCTATACCCTCTCTCAATTTTCTAAATATTTGAAAGTTATGGTTTAAAAAAAAACTATTGACTCCCCAACTAGAGTAACTAAAGACACCTTAACCTGCATTGATAAAATTAGAGCGTATTAGAATTAGAGGTCGTGCATTACACTGGATAAGTAGTTACCTAAAAAATAGGCAATGTCAAACAAAAATCAAACATACGCTATCTGAACCAAGAAAAAATCTTATTGGAGTACCACAAGGATCTATTTTATCTCCCTTGCTTTTTAACCTGTACATAAATGACATAGTCAATGTAATCCCTGAATTTCTGCTTAAAATTTATGCTGATGACACGATTTAAATGCTAACTAGTCTTAACCTTGAAACCCTCTTTACATTCGCTAATATTTATATCAATAAAGTAAGCAATTGGCTGGTTGATAACGGTTTAAAAATAAATAGTACAAAATCTGAGTACATTTTATTTAGTAACCCAGGTAAAATAATAAACGAAGCACTGTGTAAAATACAAATCATTGGGCAAGAATTAAAAAGAGTTAAAAACTATAAATACCTTGGCATCTGGTTCGATGAAAGGTTAAACTGGAATGAGCATTTTAATAAATTATATCAAACACTATCACGCACATCATACTTAATTCGTCACTGTAAAGATCTGTTCTATAGAAATGTGTTATTTAATTTGTTCTTCAGTTTATTTTATTCCAACTTAATATACGGCATAGTAGCTTGGGGAAATGCATCCAGGTATATCTTAAATCGAATAAGCATAATTCAAAAAAGAATCTTAAGGGCTATTTATAATGTTAGCTGGTTAGCTCCTACAAAACCTCTGTATCAAAAAAGCAATCTGATGAATGTTAAACAAATTTATAGCTACTGCTGTTTATTATTTATATACAAAACTATCACCACAAACTTTTCTAAGCTGTTTGAAATAGTAGTAATAAAAAAAAACTAGGGCGCAAAACCAAATTGTAAAACAAATAAAAAAAAAATTCCAATTTTTGATGAAAGTGTAACGGTCTTCAATAAGCTATACTCAGTAATAAACCAACACAAAACTATTCAACTGTAAAAAAATTACTGAAGTCCAAGGATTTAGAAATGAAATAACTCTGTTTTATTTAATCAAGTGTATAGTTGTTTTCTGGTTAATTATTGTATACCTTGTTAATTTTTTAACGATTATTTTTTAATCATAATTGTTTATATCTCGTGTTTTTTTTAAATTTTAAGTTATCTTAATAAATAAAAAAGCAATCCATATGTAAGGGCTATAAGTCGCCTGATGACTTGGCCATGTATAATGTCTATGTAATGAAAAAACTTTCAAAGATAAAAAATTAATTTGAATTTGAATGGGCGGGTTTCCCATTTACGATTTAAGTTTTTACGGTACCGTCTGACTTGTTGCTATGACTGACTGCGCGCTAGAGTAGACGCGAGAAAACGGAGGAGTCCAAAGTTCCGGACCAGTCCGATAGTCTGCAACAAAACCAGGAAAATCTGCTCATCTTCTTCAGAGCAGCCCTTTTTAAGACCTCGTCAGGAAACTGTGCATTTCCCTGACGTCACGGGACAAATTGGGATTTGTTTGAAAAGATAGTAAAGTCCATGCAAAATTTATCGAGCGTGCCCTGCAGAGTTCAGGAGCGAGCGTCGTCTTTTAGTCGAGCAATATTTTAAAGGAAACCAGCATTATGGGGAAAACCAGCCATTTTCGATGTTTTACCAATATACAAATCCAAAACAATTCTAAAAAAAGGATCATCCTACCTACAAAAGTGATTGACTATAATATTTAAAGTTTAAGGGACAAAATTTTAGTGATTAATTTATTTGTTACATGAACACAAACTTCAATAAGGAAATCTTTTGAATTGGAAATTTTAGGCAACCCTTTTCTTTTGAAAGTACCCCGCCCAAACCCCTGTCATGAGGTCCTCAACTTACTTTTAAAGCCTTGTTCAATCAACTCTTGCTGTTCCTTTTCAATACAGGGTGTCCTAAATTTTGTAATAAAAATCTATATTTTGGATTTCTGATATTTTGTGTTTTTGAAAACATTTTACAATTTGCTTGGTTTTAATTTTATTTGAGGCAGGAAGAAGGCAAAACGTTTTGAATTGGATAGATTAAGAGCTTGGTCGAAAACGTACAAATAATGTTGGTTCGATCTAAATATGAGGTCTGGAAAAAACAATTTGGAACAACTCAAAATACCTTATAACATTATTGTTTCCAAACCAAATATCCTCAATCAACTTCCGGTGACCGACGAGTGTTCGTTTGAGAGAGATGGGTCTTTTAACAGACAAAATAACCACATGTGTAGTGATGACAATCCTCACTGGGGTTTTCCACACCATCACCAAAAACAATTCAGACTAAATGCTTAGGCAGGTTTGCTTGGGAATCGAGTTATCAGCCCTTTTTTTACAAATCGTTAAAATTGGATGAAATTATTTGGAGCTTTTGCAGAAAGAAGTAGCAAGTGCGTTAAACGACGTTCCGTGGGAAACAGACGACTATGGTACCAACATTACGGTGAGCCTTGAGTTTCTGAACAACGAGTTTATCAACGTTGGATTGGTCGAAATGTGCCGTTCAATGGCCTCCTAGGTCTCCAAACCTAATGCCGATGGACTTCTTCTTTTGAAGTTTCATCAAAGAAAGAGTTTACGAGACGCCTGTTGCGAGCATCTAAGATTTACGTCAACGAATTAATGCAGCCTTCGTACTTCTCACTCCTGATATAAAAGGAGGAATAATAGAATCTCACTTGTAAATTTAGTGCATTTCAATGAATAAAAATATCCTTTTGCTTAAAAAATGAACCATTTAAGCCATTTCTTACATTAACGTACAAAACTCTTAAAACTAATGCCTCCTATTACGAGCTTGTTTTTTTTAACCTCGTATCTCCGTTAAAAATTTAATGATTTTGAATGAAACCAAGTTTATTGTACATTTTTGATTATTCTCTAAATTTTTCACATTTACGATTATTATCTACATTTTTCTCATTGTAAGTTTTCTTTTAGCATTTTCTCGCTAAAAATAGTTTTTGGAAAAACTTGAAAAAAATTACCGATTTTTCTGAAAAGATGAATGTATAAATTTTACTACTCTAACTCTTGTATTTTTTTCGAAAAATGCTTAGTCAGAAAAATTCCGGAAACCCTTTAAATATTTTATGTTGCACATAAGGTTTTTTTTAAATTTGCATTTATCAATTTCAGGTGATGTCCTTTTTTGAATAACGTAATCCTGGTCCCATCAGTTGATATAAAAAATTGGTTTTATCATGTGGTTCACCGCTTACTACAATCCCTTAAAACTACCGAAACTTCATGGCTTTTGAGGTCTTGAGATATCAAGTGAGCATACCTAACAAACGGTCATTTTACAATTTTATGGTGCCTGGTTTACTCCCACGGATATATAAGAACCAACCAAGTAAATGTATTTAAATGCTGCGTAGAGGACCCTTAGCTGGGTCACGTAACTAGCAGTGGAAGCTGCTTATTAAATGTAATATTCGTTATTGAACTGGTTTGTCATTCTCTGACATTGTTAAGTGGAAGACGCTTTTCTCTACAAGTCTTTTGTTACTTGAAACGAAACAAAAGCATTTTTTTTAAAGAAATGATTATTAATTATACACCGGTTTGGAAAATTATTGAAAATAATGGTAATAATATCGATTAAAAATAAATTTTGGAACAAATTGCCTATATCGTGAGGTTTCATTTATAAAATGAATTAATAATTATTTATTGATTAGCGCAAGAGAATTATCACTTTTGTAAAATGAGTACCCTGATTACAGCGATTATTAATGTTAAATCTGTAAGCAGTTACTTAGTCAATTACGATGAATGGCAAAACACGCGAAAAGGTAGAAAACATGATTAACTCTACAGTCTAATTATGGCTATCATTATTACTGTTATAGAATTAAAGTATTAATAACACACCTTAAATGTTTTTGCGAAATATCCCAATATGTAACTATAGTAAAAGCCTAGTATAGATACAATATCCAACTGCATATTTGATTCAGGTAAAATCAAGTTTATTCTTAAAATTCTAATTACTTATCAATTCTGGGCAAACCCCCACGTGTGAAGAAATTAGCGACCAGCACATTTTATCTTATGGCGTAGGTGGGAGAGCATAAATGGTTCTTAACATTAGGAGTTAAGTCGATACAAAATAAACTTGCTACTTCTTGAGATATAAACAAGACGGTTTTATGCAATGAAAGTTCAGAACGCCTTACTATGGGTTTCGTATTTCTTCACGTTAGGCTTAATACGAATTTTTGAAATAAAATTACAGTAACCGTTCAGTTTAATATTTTAATAACAACTAACTTTTTAAAACGCGTGTTTTACATTAGCGCGCGCCACGAGTCACATTCAATTTTATATAATATATATATATATATATATATATATATATGTCTTCGGATATTTATATGCGTACATCAATTAAAGCTAGGCAATTTAGCCTTTCTTGACCACATACATTTCGTATGTTGTTTTGTAAACTCCTCCAATATATCTTTTAAGGTAGATCGTTCTGGCAAAAAAATTATGTGATCTTCGATCGATAGTACTACAGCGTTCGCTGAAGCTACTGCATCAAGAAACATATTTCTGTTAAGGATTTACCGATTTTGATCAAAATCCGACCCATTAAAACCAGTGACAGTTTCAACTGATGTACCTTTATGCCCAATCACAAATTTTTCCAAGTTTTCAAGGTTCTCCATCACCTTAGATTCAAAACTTCTTTCCAAACTGGTAATGGCTCGGTCCATTATTGCCAAGAATTCCTTTCTGTAACCATCGATGGCTGTATGAAAAGTTGCTGGTGCGCTACCCCCCCCCCCATAGCGCTTTGGTATAGGGAATCGGCCCTTGACTTTTGTGACGTCACGAAAAAAAGCGCGCAGATGTGTATTTTGAATTTTCCTATCACAGCCGCCATCTTGTAGGAGAACTTTAGTCGATAAAAGGCATTCATTTGGTTAAAAATGGTTTATTTTTGTAGTGTTACTGGCTGTAAAACCCATAATTCTGGCTTTAGAGTTCCAAGAATTATTTATAATCAGGGAAAGGAAACCTTAAATTTATCAAAACAAAGGAGATTCAGGTGGCTTAGATGTTTTAAATTTAAGAAACTTGGTGTTTGTGTTCCAAATGATGTACAAATTGATTATATGCGAGTATGTGGCCATCATTTTCATTCTGGTAATTTAAAATATATGTTATGAGAATTTAAAATATTATCTAAGAATTCTTCATTGTGTTTTAGGTTCTCCTGCCAAGCTTTACGATACTACAAATCCTGACTGGGTACCATCACTCCTTTTGAAAGTCGGAAATGATACTGATGATGATGTACCTAATGACAAAAGTGTGGTTGCTTTGCAAAGATATCAACGTAAAATGAAACGTCGACAAGTTATTCAAGAAAGCTCTTCAAATTTGAAACCTAAAAAAATGAAATTGAACAATCAAGACTCTGGTACTGAGGAAACTAATAATCTCGTTAAACAATCAACTATGGAGACCCAATGTCGTTTGTCTTCAGATGCAGAAGTAAATGAAGCAGTTGATCCTATTATGGTTGAAAGTGGTGAAAACGGTATTTCTAATTTTGATGATGACTATTTTAACTCTATTGATAATGTTGCCTTAGTCGTGGAAGTTGGTACTCAAAATGAACTAATTTCTAACTTATGCGATGTTTCTACGCAAACTGATGATTTAGTTGAAAAATCAGATCTTGAAATTTCAAAATTAACAATTGATTATTTAAGTTCAAAATTGCAATCTGTTAAACAGTTACGGAACTTTTACCTCAAATAGAAAATCTTAAATCTTCAGTCGCCACACTCAAGAAAGAGTTAAACCGCAGGAATTTACATGAGGATACTTTCACTGATAACGATGCAAAAGTAAAGCACTTCACTGGTTTGGAAAACTACAAGCAAATGATCGAGATCTTTCAAGAAATCAAGCCAGATCTTTTTTCGGGTTCGAAATTCAAACTAACCGAATTCCAGCAATTTTTTTTTGACATTGATGAAACTGAGGCTAGCCTCTACTAATCGTGATTTGGGCTACAGATTTGATGTATCTGATCGCACAGTTGGAAGAGTCTTTTATCGGTGCCTAAACGATCTTTAAGTGAAAAATGAGTTCTTGATTAATTGGCCAAATCGTGATTGTCTCCAGAATACCATGCCAATGGTTCTTAGAGAAAAATTTGGCAAAAAGGTCGCTGTAATAATAGACTGTTTCGAGGATTTTGCTGATAAATCATATTCACCCTTGGCCAAAGCTCAAACCTGGTCACAATACAAACAACAAAACACAGCTAAATATCTAATAGGTATAAGTCCACAGGGTGCCGTAACCTACATTTCTAAAGGCTGGGGTGGTCGTACAAGTGATAAAATGATCACTGAAAACTGCGGTTTATTAGAAAAGCTACTCCCAGGTGATGTTATCCTCGCAGACAGAGGTTTTGACATCAGTGAATCAGTAGGTTTTCACTATGCCGAAGTTGTGTTACCAGCATTTACCAAAGGAAGAAAGTAACTTTCCCCATTAGAAGTAGAATCAACTAGAAACATAGCCAGAGTTAGGATACACATTGAAAGGGTAATTGGCGGAATACGATCAAAATACAATATATTACATGTAAAACTACCTATTGAAATTCTGCATAGTGCAGAAGGTGAAGAACTCGCAACTTTAGATAAAATTGCAGTTGTTTGTTGTGCACTTCATAACTTGACGAAAGGAATTATACCATTTGAATAAATTTCAATTTGTAAGAACATTTTAGAAAAAACCAATATTATTAAATAATTGAAAATAAACATTTTTTAAATTTTTAAATAATTTTTTTTATTAAAAATATTTTAATTCTAGGAACTTTTTGACCACTAAACTCTTATAAAATATTTTAAATTAATGTTATATAATCATATTAAACATTTATGTTTGTAAACAATATTTACACTCGAGAATATTAAATTCCATAAAATTAACTATTTATTTCTGGGCAATTTGGACAGTACCAATCACCAGGTGGTACTTTTTTTAAATTTAAACATTTCATATGATACCACTGAATTCGAAAAGATTTATTGTCGCAACCAATGTATCTAGCACGTTTGCTGACAGTACAAAAATCATAGCAATACTTTGTCTGTATAGGTTTGTTTTCTTTAGATTGTTTTTCACTTTGTGAATTTGAAGGTTTTGGAATTATAGGTAAAGGGCTTAAACTTAAAGGCATATGATTGTGAGGACTTAAATTTTTGGGTCTTTTGAGGACTGGCTGACTGTGGAGTTTGCGGGTAATTGTAAATCAGTGTTAGTGGGATTAAAAGAACCATTTTTTGGGGACTATGCACAAAAGAATTTTGAGAATTATTTGTCTTTTCAGGAGTTAACTGCAATTTAGATTTGGCTTTCAAATTTGTTTTCATGGATCGAGTTGGTTTATTTTTTTGAGGAGCTGGTGGTAATAATAAAGTCGTGCTAGAAGAAGTTATCTTTTTAGGAGTAGGCAAGAAATTTGGAGAAGCAGAGTTAACATCTTGCAAATAATTAGTGGCTTTTTCCACCTTTTCATTGTTGTATTTGCGTTCGAAATGTTTCGCTACAAGCTTAGGAAGTACAACTGCTTGGAAAAAAAGTAACGCTTTTTTGGATACCTCACTCCAAAATTCCTCATCAGGCAAGATTCTCTCCTGAAAAAAGTCTTCTTTGGTCCATAAACAAATTTGAATAAATTAAAAAACTTACTAATAACTATTTTAGTTAGTTTTTTATGTAGTTTATTACTGGAAGATCTATTTGATCCGAGATTCGCTCGAAGACCTATCGGTACGAGTTATTAGTAAGTTTTTTAATTTATTCAAATTTGTTTAGGATTTAGATATATTATCCCTTTTAATTATGGACTAATCTACTTTTTCGCGTATTTTATTATCAGAATTAGATCTGATTGACAAAAATAAGGTAGATCATGATTATTACATTCCCTCTTGGGCAAATTTTTTATCGTACGGAGGCTTAGTTATTCCCTCTAGTTCATTTTTGTAAAAATTAAAATTAATGAGGATATTTAAAAAAACACATTACCAAACATGTCACTGTCTAACGAAGAAAATATAGTCAAAAACTTTAGTGCCAAAATATTTGAAGTTGAAAATAAATACCCTTTAGATATTGTAAAAACTTTTGTTAAACTTAGAATCTTTATGCGAATTAAGTACCTGAACTCAACAAAAATACGAATGAAGAAGCAAGTAATGGAAAGAGGAAAAGGTTTAAAAAAATGAGCAAAATAGTTAATTACAATTAATTGTACAAATGAACTTATCATGCTAACTACTTACATATTGAGATGATATCTGTCCATTTTTTGTTATTGTTTTTACTAATTTTATTGTTATCATTAAACTGTGATAAGCATTATTAAGTTGTTTTAAATTGATATTACAATGTAACCGTCAATTTTAATATGCTTTAGTATTAAAGATACTAGTTACAGTACCTGAATAAACATTCCTTCATTTTATACCTTCCGAATTTAATTAACGGCATAAAAACCAGATTAAAATCGCGCGCCTATAAAGCAAATAATAAAACTGAAAAAGTCTTCGCTACCCACGCCGCGGAGGTCTAACGCTGACGTCACTCGCGTCGGAGAGCGGCGAGAGAAACAAGTTCGCCAAGAAGGCGATAATATTATTTCGGTGCCCATGTTATATTGAAACAGGGAACATCAAATGATCAATCAATAATGAGAACCATTTAATAGTCGTCGCAGAAGCCATTTAAATGTCGTCGTCGTCGTCTTTCGAGCCGGCCGCGTTTCTGATAGAGAAACGAATCGGTAATTGACCTTAGTAATTTACGCGGAAAATTACCCTGGTAACAGTATTTTATAATTTTTCCAGGTAAATTACGAAAATAGTAATTACCTTCATATTCGTGTATCACTGTTTCTTAAACCGTAACCAACGCGATATTTAAAAACATCAAACTGATTCGTTCTAAATTACCTTCAGGTTTTAAAATATTAAAAAACGAACACCTTTTGATAAATAAAATTCTAAATAGTTGGTGAAATAAAAAATATATTGACCAGTTGAAAAGGTACTTTAGGTTTCCACTAGCGTTGGTCTCTAGGCATTTTATTTTACGACCGAAAAAAATGCATTTGTCAAAGTTAGTGTAAACCTAGCTTCACGGTAAGTTACGTGGAAAATTACCGTGTAGTTGACTGGTTTCCAAAATTACGATAATTTAAGAACTTTAAGTTTCTGAGCTATTAATAGGCTGTAGGTGCCACTCGTATCCCTTCCTAGCTCTTATGAAAACTTTTTGTAGACCCGGAGAACATTTTAGCGTGTTTCTGTCTTCAGCATATATGGAGATGAAAAGGTGTTTGATTGGGTTTAGACCTCTTTCAAAATAGAAACTTCCTAAGTATCAATAGATACTCGCGCGAGAATAGAATTCCGGGGAGATTAATGTGTTTTTAAATAATAATTAGGCTTGGTTCAACTTTTACAACGCAATTAAGCCGATATTTGGACAAGCTGTGGCGCTTCCTCTTTAATATCGAAGCAGTTCGCGTCACATTTAACTTGTGACCAGAAGTAACAAATAAGTGTGACACTGATCGAAGCAGTACGCAACGCTTTCTGCGTTTGCCTAGAATAAATAAATAAGTGAGAGATTTATCAAAACTGTATCACGTATCTCGATGAACTTTGTATATGGAAATAAACAAAAAATAAACCTTTAATCCGAAATTTTTATGTGCCACACTTACTTCTTACATTTGGCCTCACGAAAGAAAGAATATTTTTTGTGTCAAATTTGTTTCTTACTTTTGATCCTACTAGCGGCGGCTACGGTTCCCAACCCCCCTTATAATATTTCGCCCCCCCCCCAAATTTTTCTGAAAAGCCTAAAGAAAATTATTTAAAATTTTATGTAAGGAGGAAGTGAAATGTTAATATCTTATTCCCCCTTTTATACAAAATGCACCAATCATATATTTTCGTAATCAGAATGCGATCTCCGTGTACACTATATGTCCAAATGTATCCAAGGAAAAAAGGATTTCAAACCCTAAAGAAAATTATTCGGTTCGTGGTTTAAATCCAGCATACGATGTTCGTGTACACTTTACGACCAAATGTTCTTCCTTAGGTTATTATTTGTCCACCATGTTTCATACAACGCAAAAACAGCTGTTTGTCAATTTCCAAATTGCAAAGGGAATTGAGTACGGCGTAACACACGCGGCAACAGTTCTTTAGGTACACCATTTACAAAGCCGAAGGCGAATATAACAATAATAACTTCGCAAATGTCTTCAAAACTTAACGTCCTCGGCCTTCCCCAAAACAAAGCTATAATTTGTTCTGGCCCTACCAAGTCTAAGATTTCAAGCCACGAATTATCCATTCTAAATATGGTTTTACCCAGGTGCAGAAATTTAACGAATGAAGTAGAATAGCAAGCGACTTGTAATGGCCAAAAAAGCGACAAAATCCCCAAAATGTACCAGAACAGATAAAATTTAACTATCGCGTGCAACGCTGGTCAAGAAGGAGCTGCAAAAAGGGGGAGAAATGAGAAATTAAAATGGGAGTGGGGAGAAGGGTTTTATTGTAAAACCAAAATTGAATTCGCCCAGTTAAAAGAGTTGAGTTACCACGCGACCCGACCCCCCTCCGAATATATTCCTCTACAGATAACAATATTGGCCCCACTATGACGGGCAAAGACAAAGGTGAAAATGCCACAAACGTCGTAGGCGACACCAAACAACAGAACGAAAAGAAGTAGAGAGACGGCGAAAGGGAATCGGAAGTTTGTGTCGAAACTAATTGTTTGGCTTCAACAAAGCTTTATAGGTGAGCCTAGACATTTAGACTCTATATCGCGGATTTCGTGAAATGGATCTTCTGCTTGTATTTTTATAATGAAAATAAAACTATACCCTAAACCATAAGTAACATCATAACCATAAGTATGACAGCTATAGCTTTGCTATTTTTTTTATTAATACTATCTACTTCCACCACAAAAATTACTAATAAATTAGGAGCGAACAGTCCTTTCTATAAATCCCTAGCTAAGCTAGGAAAACACTTTCACAAAGGAAATAAAGTGCACTTCCGTTGGACTTTCAAACTTATTTATTCCTGGTTTTAAAAATTCTGTTTACGCTCAGTCTTATTATGGGTGACATGCATCAGATTTATAGTCCGGTGTACCGGTAAGATTCAAACCACACCACCGGAGGTCTGTCATCATAATGCCCTACGCCAGCGTCCACAAGAACAGACAGGTGACAAAACCAGCATGGGTAGCAAAACCCCACTATTGATGGTCGCACCCTCGACGCAAGCCGCTCAACCCAGCAGAAGGTGCAGCAACGGGTCGACCAGCCCCCACTTCGCACACAGCAGTGGGAATAAGAGCGAATGCTCGGGAAACTCCAGCTGACACCCTACCTAGGAAGGTAGAGAGCCAAGCCCATTGGAAAGAGCAACTAAAGGGGAATGACGAGCACAAAGCAGTCCAAGTAACCCGGCACAGCTGGCACCGGATATCCCGGCGGGAGTCCAAAAGGCCGGGAAACAGGACCGCCGTGCTCTCATATGGAGGCCCGCAGCCCCACAACAGGCTACCCAATCCACCGAGGCGGCCAGTTTGCCTGGACCCTCTCCGTTAGCCTTCGCCGAAGCCTAGTTACCAGCCCACAGCGGACCGAAGTCGGAGGTGGAGATGGGACCATTTGGACGGAGCTAACATCTCCCAGCGCGCCACCGCCCGTGATGGGTTACAAGAGCCGGACCCCGACTCCACGGTAAAGCCGCCAGTTATTGCACACTCCGACCCCTTATGGACCTATTATGGGTGACACCAATAATTTTTTGGTTGGTATTTCCTAAAGTGGCGTAGAGAGGGTGGGGCAGGGGGGAAAGCCGCCACTGACGCCACTCAGTAGGGGGCGGAAAAATCTGTTTGATGACCTTTCTGACAATGAACTAAGTTGTATTTTAGATATTTTTTAACGCAAAAAGGGCGCCAATCAAGAAATCTGTCCTGAGCGCCACAATCCCTCCCTACACCCAGTGGCGTACCTAGGCCCTTTGACGCCCGTGGAGGATCACGAATTTTCCATCTCAAATTTCCAAAAGAGACGAAACGCAATGTAAAGTATATAAATACATAAACTAATTTCGATAAATTATAACAAATTCATTATGTTTAAATGAACAAAAAGTTAGTAAGAAAGGTCCCACTACAAGAAACGACAAAACGTTCACCATTACTTAAACCACGCAATTGTTTTCTTGAATGGAAATTAAATGCCGTCCGGGGCGGACCACCCTAGATACGCCACTGCCTACACCACAGTACCCATAAATTCAATTTCCCAAATAAAGCTCAGGTAGCCTACGTGATGATAGTATATCTAAAAAATATAGCAAGCCGATAACTGATCTATGTACATAATCAATAATCTACATGTATAATTAAATTACTAATAAATGAATAAATTAATTAATGAAAAATAATAAAATCATAAACGTTAAATGAGTAGTAGTCTTTCGCACCAATCAAACAAGTGGGTCAAGCCCTAAATATAACCTCTCCTCGGTGGAATTGTAAACCTCCTGCGACGGATTAAATGACTCAGACGAAACAAGCGAGTTTAATTTAAAATATTTAATAAAATATTTCGAGAGCGACTAACGCTATTAGTTAGAAATCGCGTAAAGTAAATCTTAAATTCGTTACATCTAAGTAACTTAATAACTGCATAGTGGAAGGAGCGTCGTCGGTTCCGTGGTTTAACGCCTGTCTTTCATGCGGAAGGAGTCGAGTTCAAACCCCGCTCGATACTACCGCAGTTTTTAATATTCAAATATATAATACTAACTTAATAAATTAGGCTTCAAAACAAAGGTAACCAATAGAAAAAATAAACAACGCAATCAAGAAATTTACTTACAATTTAAGCAAAAGTCAATCCAAACACCCACACTAATAGCATTGTATTAACATACAATTCTAATAGCAAGAAACGAACACACCCTACAAAGCACGAAAAAGCGACTTGTCTAAATATTGAAGACACGTCAAACCGGTATCACCCGATTAATAAAATTATATCACACATTTTAAGCCGTTAAAAGAATTCGTTAAATAAATTCCGAATATGTGACTAAGTTAATCAAACATTAGACAACGACGTACATGCCGACAACTTAAGGGTTCCTCGAAAAATTAACGATTTCTCACAAACCTTGACAATACCAAAAAGTTATTACTCTTAAAAAATAATAGATAACATCGTACTATGGACGTGAAAAAACCTACCAACACCAATAATACCAAAAAAAGGTAAATAAAAAACACTCGTTATCTCAACCAGAAAATAAAGAGATTAAACAAATTAAAATAAATCAGAAACTAAAGACATTTTTTATAAAGACAATATAGTTATTTTTACGCAGTAAATAAAACTAGGTGACCCGGGATCGATTTCTGCTACCGATCGCATTTTACATAAAAATAATTAATTAATTTTAAATTCAATATAATTCACAAACGCGTAAAATGTTGTTGAAAAAATATTACAAAAGTGTAAAATGTTGTAGGAAAACAATTGACGTCAATAACTTTATAACAGCGTAAAGGACTATCGCTTGACTGTTTTTGAAGCGTCGGTGGATGAGGGGTTAGAGTAAATCTCTCCACGCAGTAGACCCGGGTTCGATTCCCGGCCGGCGCCAATAAATCGCAAATAGACACTAAGACGAATATCGTGAACAATTGATGGAAACCCTGCCATTGGAAGTTGAGAGGTTGTTAAACACTAACACAACCAACACTAACATAACACACTCAACACCCACAACCGTCATAACACAAACTAAACATTCACACCCTACACTTAAACATTAAAATAACGTAATATCCAATCAAACTTTATCCACACTGTCGCGACGGTGAGCGTAAAACCATCAAAACCACACCCAATCGCATTGTAATCCGTTAACGCTCACCGTCAAACGGTGGTTTTGCCATCCGTTAGACTTCGCTCCCTAATTCCTAGCAACTGCGAACGCAAAGAGCCCTAGCAACTGCGAACGCGGTGATTTCAACACAAAGCGTACGCAGTGATTACACTTTGCACCGAAAATGCGAACGCGTTCGCAGGCCTGACAGACAGACCCACAGACCCACAGACAGACACGGTGGTTGTATAACCCCTCCTAGGGGACTTTGTCCACTCGGAGAGGTAAAAAAGAGGAAGAAGAAGCTACCTCCAACAATAGGCTTCTATGACAAAAGAATCTCTTTTTACGGCAGAGAGCTAATGAAAGGAAAGTATAAACGTGATAACGAAGGTACCTTGCAACTTTCGAAAGGTTTGAAAAACAAGTGAATGTTTCTTAGACATTTTTCTGTAAACGTTGGATAAAACAAACACAACAATAAAATATTTTATTATTTCAAATTCAAATGGAAAGATTTAACAAAACAGTTTTAGAAATTAGACAATAGTCCGGTGAAGGTGAAAATACAAATTTAAAGTTGAAGATTATAACACGATAGAGTACGATTATTAAAAAATGCTGGTGTCAAGTTGGCTTCCGTTCCAAGAAAATATTACTAATAAACAGTTCGGGATTACGTAACGAGAGAGCGGAATTATATAAAATACTGGTGTAAAGTTGGCGTCCGTTCCAAGAAAATATTACTAAATATTGTAATTAGACAGCAGATTTATAATAAAATAGTAAATCGTATTATAATATTTTAATGATTGGCAAGATTTAGAATTGGCGAGTTTTCTTCTTTTATTAGTTGGTGGAAGTTCTTTGTTGGTTTTTCTTTTCTTGAGGGGGTTTTGGAGGATGGCGATTTCCCTATTTTTGGTTCTCTTATGGACATTGATCGGCAAGCTCGGGCAGCATGAAAAGTTCAAAGAAATATTTTAATTTTGGGAAAACCTTTTTCCAAAAAGCAGAATCTTTGAACACTCTTTGAAATTCGAACCCCAAAAGGCGTCCATACAAAAAAATCGCAATAACCTCTTTGCGTTATTTGCAGCTGCCCTTGAATTTGGTAGGCCTAATAGTAGTCGTGGGTTTTTTTAGAACCAGAGAGCCGTTCACGAGTCTAGAGCAAAAGTTTTTTAATTTCGCTGGGGCTTCTAGAGGATGAATATACCTGGCGGAGAACGGGCATTTGATTTCCAGAATTCCGTCCGAAGCGACTAATCCATCAGGAGAGACACCTAGGAATCCGTACTCGGTGTCAATAAATAGCCCCCCTTTTTTCACCACAACTCCTTTGGCTTACTTTTTGGCTCTATATTCTTCAAAAGCTTCTGTCTTTTTTTTTACCGTAGGAGCAAGCTATATTTGAAAATCTTTTGGGATATAGGAAGTTTTGGACCAGCTTTTCAAACCCGGTTTGGGGTTTGCGTTTCACTATTACCCCAAAATTTTAAGCGGTTATTCTTTTGGCTCTCTTTAAATACAACTCTTCGCATTGGGACTGCTCCATGGTTCTTTTCTGGATAGCTTCTTGCTCTAGGAGACCCACCTTCAGCTCCTTCAATACCTCTTCTTTCCTTCTGTTCATTTCTTCAGGATCCATATGTGGCTTGTTACAATTTTCCCTTAATTAGCCGCGTCTCTCTGGTTTTTTTTTCACTTTTATTTAATTTGTCGAAACGATTATTGAGACAAATTTTTTTATATAATTTTTGGTCCGCTGAGTTCAAAGCGTGCTTTTTTATGGCTTGGCTCGGTGTTTCTGATTATTTCACGTGCCACGAACGACCAAGTACTTGCTGAAGCCCAGCTGCCGTGCATCTTGTAGAGTAAGAATTTCTCCGGCTTTAGACACCAGTGATATAAAGCTCTCCATCAGTCCACCAGGTTATTAGTCTCGTTACACAAGAGAGACGGAGCTAAATTTTGCCCGCGTTGGGAACCTTCTTCCAATTTAATTTCTAGCGGCTTAGTCAGAAGGCAAATTTGGTTTGGACCCGATTTATCACAAAAATAATCACGGTAAGAAGTGTGTCGACCAAACACGTGATAGGGGACATTTTTTATATCTTTTCTTAGCCTTTCGGCGAAATTTTTATGAATGTTAATTAGATTTTCGTTTGAAGTTTCCGCCACTTCAGATAGTTCTTTGTCCATTTGATCCGCCACGTGAGAAATTGCCGCTCTCACCCCTTTGCCCTTTCTGGTCACTTTGGCAGCAGTTAGAGAACCCTTGTAGGATTTCATTAGAGCGTATAGCTTGGAACGATAATTTCTTACAACGTGGTTGGCACATTCGTTTTTTTTTTTCAATTTTTGTTCCAAAGCAGACCATTTTTTTGTAAGTCTGGCATGAACAGACGAATTGCCATCCCCGATAATCTTTTTGTAATTTACCCCATGCATTGTCAGACTTTCTTTTATTAGTTGGTGGAAGTTCTTTGTTGGTTTTTCTTTTCTTGAGGGGGTTTTGGGGGATGGCGATTTCCCTATTTTTTGGTTCTCTTATGGACATTGATCGGCAAGCTCGGGCAGCATGAAAAATTCAAAGAAATATTTTAATTTTAAATATCCGACTCCATGGCGGGAGAACCGGGGAGAGGAGCCGGTCCAGTTGAGGAAGAACTTGTGCTCTCTCGTATTTTTCGACAGGCATGGTCATGGCACAGATACAGAAGTATGTGTTTCACATGCCAATAATCAAAAGTTTTTTGGTTTTGGCACCGATAATGCATGCCACGCCACTTTTTGCCGAATATTGGTGGGCGTGGCTTCTATGCGACCATCCACCATCAACAATGAGGCTTATGAATGGAATGCCATCCCCCACGTCCCCTCTATTCACCCAGCCGCAGCCATTTCTTCCGCTAAGGAATTCATCCACAACTTAAAATATAAATATAAATTTATAATTTACTATGGGGCACCAAACCGGATAAAACTTAATAACGTTCCTAGAAATATTTTTACATTTCTAGAAATATTTTTACATTTCTAGAAATATTTTTACATTTCTAGAAATATTTTTACATTTCTAGAAATATTTTTACATTTCTAGAAATATTTTTACATTTCTAGAAATATTTTTACATTTCTAGAAATATTTTTACATTTCTAGAAATATTTTTACATTTCTAGAAATATTTTTACATTTCTAGAAATATTTTTACATTTCTAGAAATATTTTTACATTTCTAGAAATATTTTTACATTTCTAGAAATATTTTTACATTTCTAGAAATATTTTTACATTTCTAGAAATATTTTTACATTTCTAGAAATATTTTTACATTTCTAGAAATATTTTTACATTTCTAGAAATATTTTTACATTTCTAGAAATATTTTTACATTTCTAGAAATATTTTTACATTTCTAGAAATATTTTTACATTTCTAGAAATATTTTTACATTTCTAGAAATATTTTTACATTTCTAGAAATATTTTTACATTTCTAGAAATATTTTTACATTTCTAGAAATATTTTTACATTTCTAGAAATATTTTTACATTTCTAGAAATATTTTTACATTTCTAGAAATATTTTTACATTTCTAGAAATATTTTTACATTTCTAGAAATATTTTTACATTTCTAGAAATATTTTTACATTTCTAGAAATATTTTTACATTTCAAGTTTTAATGTATAAATTTTTTAAAACGTTTTTGTTATTCTAAATGATAAGTGGCACTAAAGTAAAAACCAAATTATATCATTACCACTGGGCGAGCAGACCATGCGCAAATGGAGCACGTGTGTTTGTTTACGTTTCTTTGGTGTTTTTAGCTCAGTTAGCTTTTTAGGTATAGGTCCTACAATAAATCAGAACTCGCGAAAATTATTTTCATTGCTAGACTACACTAGAGGAAAATAAACATAGTATTAATACATTTTGATATATCGTAGGGTAAACGACGGCAGTATTACTTCTTGAGACTTAACTTCGAGTAGATTACATGCCCTAGAAATGCGTGGGTATACTTAACTTTTGTATTTTAACCCAAGGATTTACTGAAATTACTCTAAATTGCGACATTTCTGTTGGTTAGTGTTAAATACACCGAATGTTTAATAAATAAACATTTTATTAAATGGCAAATTCAAAAGCAAAATAAATAGGGGATTTGGGTGTTAACTGAATATTTAAATTATATATAGGTCAATTAATTTCGTTTTGAGCACTCGGAGGACGTGATGCACGAGCTGTTTTTTGAGAATTTTCTTTACTTTAGGCCAAAGTAGACGACTATAGGAAGATATTATAGGTTTCGTAGGTTTTTCGCCTAAAAATTAGCTTTAGATTATAGTACTTTATCGTTGCTTGCCTTGATTTGTTTTATATATAAGAAATTTTGCCACTAACATTCTTTGGTCTGAAACACTTAAAAATATTCCTTATTTCTCAGCCTGGTAAGTGCAGCTCGTGAAAGATAGCCATAGAGATTGAAAACAAGTAGAGGCCCAATGAAATCTGAGGGTTTGTTCCGCGGTGCTATACCCCTTCGCGAGCTATGCGTTATAGGGAAGAAAACATGTGGCGCCACAAATGGTCATCCAAGAAACTAAAATTCCTTTATGCCAACCAGCTGGGCTCCACGACGTCCTTGCAGAATGTAAACAACGTCGATATTTCGAGAGAAAAAAGGCAAATATACCCCTATTTTTCAAGATTAAATACAACTATCAATCGTTATAATATATTTCTGATAGACTGGCATTGCATACAAAATTGTCCTTGGAAAAGGATTCTTGTGGTAAGTTTTCTTCGAACTGCTTCTTTTGACCGAGGGGCTAACCACTCTTAGAAAATCTGTACACCGGATTACGCTTAGATTACCACTGCCAAAGGCAGGGACTTCAAAGATTACGCGTAATCCCATTAGTACAGTCAAAGGTACGGGTCTGTACACCGATTACGCGGAGTGATCAGCCCCTCGCTTTTGACTATTGTTGATGTCTCTGCTGAAGTGCTGATTTTTCTTAATCTTACATTTACAAGTATCCTATGGGGATTTTCCAATGGCCGTTAATAGCCACAGCCATAAATACAAGGGCTGATGTTGCAATTTCGTCAGTGTCTTAAGTTTACGAATCCAGAACATTCATTTTCTGTCCATTCAGTATATTTCTTGATTGACGTTTCATCAATAGATAATGCTATTAAAAGTTGATGATCTGATTTGTCACTCTCATTTTTAATGTAGTTAAAACTTTCAGCTGTGAAGCCAGGTTGGACCGATTTTGTTTATCCATTCTCGTAGAGGGTTGGGATGTGGTAAAACTCAAGAAATCGTATGCTTTCAGAGAATAAAAATGAACTGTCATGGCAAAGATTCGTAGCAACTGAGGATATCACTGTTTTTTTATTCTTCAATCCAGTTTGGTGTCCAAATTGACTACAAATGTTAATCCCCTTTTATTAAAAATCTAAAATAAAAATTGTTTCCCCCATAAAAGGGATATAATATTTAAACATTACTTTATTTGACTCCAATAATAATAGCCACGATAAAATATAAAGCAAACATTTATTTTCCCCTTCACCAATGTGTTTCCAACTTAAATCCCTACGAAAAGTTTATTACATCACCTAAATCAATGTGAACAGTAAAATTATCAGATCTTAAAGCGTTAAGATTAAATAACATTACTCACGGAATATTAATTATTATTCTTTATCTAACTCAAGAGTGTCGAAACCATAGAACGTTTCATATTGGACATCCGAAGACTTTTTTGGGAGTTTTAATTTTTCCATGCCACAGTAGGTGCTAGATGTATATTATTAATCTCGAGTGTCTCCGAACTGACCAAATCATTATATTAGCTGTAAGTCCACTATAAAGTTGTTTCTGTATATACCGATATCACTAATATTATTAAACCCTTTTGTTGAATCTCAAGGGAAAATTCAATTTGGAACTTCACCAGCTTCAACTATTTTCAGATTTATTTAAATTCACATAATAACTATAATTAAATTATTATAATTCATTCAAAATTGTATGTCAAACTTCAATTTTTTTTCAACTTTATTTATGATAATAATTAGGCTATTACAAGTTACAGAAACTTCCTTTAGGAATAAAAAGTTTAGTTTTCAACAGCTGTAGTTTGTTTCTTACGCCTATTTCTAGTTCCTCCAGAATGGTGTGGTGGCGCTACGTACTTCTTCCCTATAACGCATGCCACGGGGGGGGGGGGGGGTGAAATATCCATAACAGAAAGAAGCTCTTTTTTCCCCCTAGCTGGTCCTCTACTTATTTTCTATCTCTATGAAGGTGGCCCGGTAGTCGTCGCTAATTTAAACGGAAGCTAGTCTTCACTTCACGATTTCAATCTTGTGAACTACATTTTTCGGTTTGCTAGGAGATGATATCATTCCTCCACCTCTTTCAGATTCCTACAATCACCAACCTAAGGAAGAACTACTCGCCAAATTTACAAGTGGATTTTGTAAGAAATAATTTAAAAATTTACTCATATCAGAGATAAGAAAATCTTGAATTTGCATATTAGAAAGTAAAGGATGTTCTTAAACACACCGCTCCGGATGACCTTAAAAAAGGAACATAGTTTTCGCGCTTGTCGCAATCTATGAATGTCTCCAGCCAACTGAGCAGTTATCGCCGGACCATGGTTTTCCTCTGCCCATCACCAGCACGACACCTCTTAGACGATAGTAGTAGCCTCATCGTATCTCCAACGTCTCAAGCCTTTAACTCGTCTCTTCGACTCTGCGAACTCTCTCCTCGCATCTACATAATTCATTTATTTTCAAGTCTCGAGACCAACGATAATCAAGAATAGTGATGAGTACTTTTTATATGGCGCAATTAGTGTATATAGTAGACCGCGTTTTTTAGTAGTCTGGCATTGGTCGAGTGCATGCTGCATGTAGTTATTTTGGGGGTCATGTAAATTAATCTAGTAGTATTTTATTTGTTAGCGGTATTGTTTGGTTTTTATTTAGCAGTTCGATTCGATATGTTTGTCTAATAGTAAATTTAGTAGTTGATCATTAAATCAGAATCTGGGTATGGCAAAAACTTGTCCTTACTTAAAAATTCATTAGCGTCCTTTCGAACCATTTTAATCTAGTAGCATAGTAGTAGTATATGTCAACGCTAGGCACCTCTAGGCCTATATTAGTAGTAGAAAAGCGTTACAGTTTGTCTGACAAAGTTCTATAGGAAAAAGCGTATTCTGTAACAACAGTAATCGTTTACCGAAATGAATGTAATCCACGCCTGAATGCATAAGCCTTTCTTCATTGATTTATCAAGTAATCCATGATGCAAAAGACACTTTAATAGAATTTGTATCACCCAACGTTTTGCAACAAAATGGACGGCACACATCGCAGTTTGGGATATTTGTATGTAGAGAATAAAGAGCGCTGAATTCTCAGCCAGCCCTCAATCGTTTATCAATTCTTTTTCGGTTGTTGAGCTTTTATCATTTGTAACGACCAGCATAATCAAATTTGATTAATAACGCTTGTAAGAAAATTGGATCTAGAAGCTTAATAAATTTTATTGATCAAATGTCAGATATTTTTAAGCAAAAGTAAAGAAGGCGAAATATTTTATAAAATTAGTGAAAGCATTACACTTAAAACAGTAACTCAAATATTAAAAAATAATTTTTAATACAGTTGTTTGTCGTGCAGGTTATTGTCGAGAAAACATTGACTGACAACTGAGTAATAGACATGTTGAGCCACTCTACGAAACGTTAAACGGAAACGTTTGGGAGTGTAGACGTAGACATCGCTTTATGCTATACTAGCCGAGAAGCCCACCCTACGGGCGGGCCCTCAGCAAGTTGTGTGTTTCGAGGCACTCCCCCCACCAAGTAAGCCCCCCTACCCCTCTTTCCCATGCGAGAATTTCCGTGCTACCCTTTTCCCCATAGTCGAACTACCCCAGTAAGGGATTCCTCCCCCTTTTCCCCATGACAGAATTACCGGGGTACCCTATCCCCCCGCAAATATAAAACAAAAACTCGCCTTTCTCTCTCGTCCCAAACCCCCTAGTAATGCACCCCTCCCCCTTTTCCCCATTCCAGAATTACCGGGGTACTTTTTCCCCGCAAAAATAACAAAAACCTCGCCTTTCTCTCTCGTCGAAAACCACCCTGTACCCCTGTAAACCCCCTGTATCGAATGACAGACCCCTCATGACGAACAGAAACAAATACGCTCGTCCCTGAGCCCCGATTCCCCTCTGGCCCGCGCTGTTTATAGTCGAACCACCTCAGTAACGAAGCGAAAGGCAGCAGCTTCTCTCTCCGTCCCGCGCTGTCTTTCTCTTCGTTGCCCCGCCTTTGGTTCAATGCCAGACTAAGCAAAGAGACCGAGACACTCCCGGCCTGACCGCCGGGTGTGTCGAAAAGTTTGCCGCATTCCCCCTCCCACCTACTGCTGCCCCGACTGAGTATAAAGACTCCGAGAGACCGAGCTAATTGGTTTTCTCGACCACAGAATAGCGTGGAAAAAGAGGGGCCACTACCCCTACTCGCAAACTTTACCATTCGGCCGGCTTAACAGGGTTTTCAATTATAGAGGCCAGAAAGACGAAGCTCGGATGACGACGACGACGAAGTGGTTTTTATAATATAGACTATCTGTACTCCAGCAAGGTTGCCTTACAGGTTTTACGAGAGCGGCTTAACTTGTTTATTTAAACTTTAATATGACCATATGTTTCGTTTCTTTAGGATTACTAATCGATATTTTGAGAACTTGCCACTTCACTTCAGGTATCAAATTAGGGAGGATTATCTATGGCCTGTATTGACCAAAATACTTCATAAAATTACAGCCTATCAGTTTTCATTCCGGATCTACGAGGCTTTATATTTATTACTGTAGCGTCTTCTTTGTTAACAATTGGTGAACAATTTGTCTCCCAGTCTGAGCCAATTATGTCTAATCTTTCATCGGTTAACGATATTACCAAATATAGAATTTCAAAAACATTAAATATCTTGATATTTAGGTCAGTAAGGGAATTTAATTTCTATAAGGTAAAAGTAGTAAAAACTTTTATCGAACGTCTAAATTAGACAAGTAGATTGAAAAGAAATGGTATCTTTTGATACAAACTCACTTTTCACTAAAGTTCCACTTAAAGAAACTCTAATTATTTTATAAAACCGTTTAAATGATTTTGGCAATGATGCTACAATAGACGAAATTGTCAATTTAATTGAATTCAACGTCAACAATTTGTATTTTATATGCAATAGTGAATTCTATAGTAAAAATATGGTTTAAGTATACGGAGCTCTCTTTCGGCTATTCGTATAGTGATATATTTTTTGATAATTTTGAAAATAATTTCAAAAAGATTTCCCATTTATAACCCTAGAAATGATAAAGAAAATGTCTTTAATTATATCAAACCTGCCAAAATGGGTTTAATAAAGGAAGGGGTTTTTTAGAAGTAAACATTAAAAACTATGTTACCAATTTTGTAACTAAGATTTATAGTCAGTATATTTCCTCATTTCCGATCCGTCCATCCGTTCTCCTAAAAAATAGGAGAAAATAGAACCTTAATTCACCGCGCATATCGTCTGTGTAGTTATTTTAAATTTGTACTTCAAGAGGTTGCTTTTCTGAAAAGAGTAGCAATCATTACGGGATTTAAACCGAATAGTATTGATAATATTTTTTACAAAATACAAAACAAAAAAAAAAACAAACTAGCACTAAGCTACTACCGGAACAAAATAAAATAAAAAATCGTGACACAACGTATGATGGTATAGCCTCTGAAAAAAAATGAGTATCATGTTAATCGGAAAACAAATTAATGTAGCGTTCAAATCCCAAGACCAAACTAAAAATAGATTAACTAACGGCAGAGGTAAAATAGATAACCTCATTAGGCAAGGAATATATAAAATACCATGTCATAACTGAGAAAGAACATATATGGGCCAGTCGCAAAAGACATATAAATGAACATAAAGGCTATATTAGACGTGGAGAATATTATGCTTCCGGAATATCAACATGTTAAAGAAACTGAACATTATACATACCATAAACATTTTGGACGCGAAAATTATTGCTGAAATAAAATATAAAAATCAAAGATACACGCGTGATGCGATAAATCTATAAACTTGAAAGAACAAACTTGTAAAATAATAATGATGGTCCTTTTTGAGATAGGATCAAGGATAAAGTAATACATAGAACTATGGACTACTTAATATTTTTTTTGTGTTTTTATTTTTTTGGTGTTTACAAGTTGTATGTGTTCAGGGTTGGCTGATTTAAATCATTGATTTAAATCGCGATTTAAATCATTAAAAATTTCAAAAAATCATTGATTTAAATCAATTTTTATAAAGTATTTTTGAAAAAGAAAAACCTTGCCAATTGCTATAATTTAGGGTTTAAATATAATCTTTCTTGTACTTCCCCCTAATGTTGCATTGGATTCTACCTGTGGGTGGAGATTCCGCCGAATTTATTTTGTAAAGTACCAAAATATTTTTTTAAATATAAAAACCTTTATCTACGGGCTGGTTAAAATCCATAAAAAGGAAAATCCAATTAGATTGATAGTGTCGTCGATAAACAATCCAACATACACTTGTGCAAAAAATATGGTTAAAATAATATCTCCGTTAGTTGGTGAAAAAGAATTTTCGTTAAAAAATTCAATTGAATTTGTGTTTCAGTTAAAAGAACAAAATTTTGATGTTAATGATGAAATTTGTAGTTTAGATGTTACTAATTTATATGGCAGTATACCAATTAATTTAGCATTAAATATCTTGGAAAAAAAGTTAAAATCGGACAAAACGTTAAAAGGGAGAACAACACTGAGTTACGAAACCATTCTAAAATTAGGAGTATGTCTCACGGAAATTTATTTCAATTTCGAGGACAATTTTTATATGCAAAACAAAGGTTTAGCAATGGGGAACCCATTATCAGCACCAATCGCGAACCTAGTAATGGAACACTTCGAAAATAGCATTTAAAAAAAAAAACTAAAATTAAAAACTCGGTAAAATTTTGGCGAAGGTATATGGATGATATTTTTTTGATAAAGAATAAATCCCTACATGAACGGCAATTATTAAAATTTGTTAACAATGTAGTTAAAGATATACAATTCACGTTTGAAGGTGAAGTAAATCAATGTCTACCATTTTTATAGATAATGTCCTATCAAGTTCCCTATATCAAAAAATACACTTCCAATCGTCCCACAATTACAAAACAAAAATTGGCGTGGTAAAATCCTTTAAAAATAAAATTGAAACCGTGTCGGATGATCCAATTAGTGATAAACAAATGTTATCTGAACAATTTAAAAATAGTGGATATCCGGTACATTTGATTAATGGAATTTCCAATGATAATGTTGTTAAAAATATGTCGGAGAAAGTAAAACCGAAAAATGTATTGTCCTTGCCTTATGCAAGTGGTTTAACGGAAAAATGTAAAATACATTAAAAAAATTAATATAACTGTAGTGTCTAGAATCCCGAACACATTAAAAACGGAGTTGATAAAAAATAAATCTAAAATTGACGAATTGTGTAAAACAGGTGTGGTGTATGAAATAAAATGTTCTTGTGGTAAAACCTACTTCGGACAGACAAAGAGACAATTAAAGAAAAGGCAAAATTAACACAAAAACTGTGTAAAAAAATGTGATAAAAGCAATGGATTAGGTATGAATGTTAGTCTAGTAGATCATAAAATAGATTGGGAATTGACTAAAGTTCTCTGTCAAGAGGCGACATGGTTCAAGAGATGTTTTAAAGAGGCAGTGTACATTAAGGATAGAGGACATTTAAATTTGGAAGAGGGTAAAATAAACGTGAAAGGTTGGGGAGGTTTTCAATGTAAAAAATAATTTTTATAAAATGTTGATTAGTGATGGATTTATGGGATATTATTGTTTGTGGATAAAAAACATGTAAAAAATTATAAAATGTAATACATATTTGTACATTTCAGTGGGTTTGTAATAACGGCTGACGAAGGACCGCGGTCCGAAATCACCGATAATAAATTTTATTTTATTTTATTTGACCTCCATGTAGTAGCAGAACTCTTATAAAAACCTTTATATGATTAGCTTAAGTTTAATAAATTTATTATACATATATATAGATTAAGTCTTAAAAAACAAAAACATATTTGTTTTAGGTAAAATTATGATACTAAATTATATAAAACTTAGAAATTTTAATTACAATAAAAAAAATCAAAAAAATCAATAAAAATCCCATTTAAATAAAAAAAATCGATTTATTTGATTTTTTTTAAATCAAAAATTTGCTAACCCTGTATGTCATTAAGTTTAGGGCGTGTTCTTTGGGTCCTAACGAGTTAAAGTTTTCCTATGAACATGGGTCTTACTGTCCTAAAATGCTTTGTTTCAGAGTTTTAGGCATACAAAATCCAGGCCCCAAAACAGCGAAATAGCCAGTAATGTGAAGTCCAGTATTCCACCCTGAGAACCAATTGTTTCCATAAATTTTAATTTTGTTTAATTGTGCAACGATAAACGCAATAGAAAATTTCAAAAGCTCATTTAGTTTATAGAATTACAAACACGATTGACCGGCAACGGATTTTGCAAATATAGTTGCTTTAAAATTTGGGTAATCAGTTGAAGGACGAGTGGAATTGACACCATGGTCAGACCATTCTCCTTAATTGACGCCGCCTTTCTTGTTTCTCATACGATCAACTAAATTATTTTTTTTTTGTAGGAAAGATCAACGTTTTCGTAAGATTTTTAATTTTTTCCCCTAAAATTTGGGAACTTCTTAAAAATCCGTTGTTAGTGTTTGAATAATATTTGGGAGACTTTAAATATTTTGTTTTGTGGATTTTCGAGCGCTTAAAGTTTCTAGGACGGATTTTGTGGATTTGCAAAGAATTCAGGATTTCTTTTTAAAAATTCTAAATCATTCTGGAATTTGCCTTGCAATTTAGGTAATATGAGGATTTGTAAATCATTTCGCCAATTGAGTATTAGGAATATTAAAGAGAAACTACCATTGTGGTATTTTGTAAAAAGCAATAAGGTCCAGTACACTGGCCAGCAAGGTCACCCGATCTGATTCCGTTGGATTACTTTATTTGGGGTTTCGTCAAGGACAAGGTGTACGCCACTCCGGTTGAGACCCTTGAAGAGCTGCGTCAACGAATTGTAAGCGCTTGGAAGGTAGTAACCACGGAAATGATTCCAGCCGCCTTCGACAATATGATTGTTCGCGCCCAAGCCTGCATCGCAACCGAAGGTGGTATTTTCAAAACGTACTTATACATTTTGTTTGTAAGTAGATAAATAAAATGTCTCTTTGTTTTTTCAAAAAATTCGCATTTTTCATCCTACGAAATTAAATCGTGTAATACCTTCTTCGCCATTGTCTCTTCGATTTTTCAGCGGTGTTTCGAATTAGATGCAATATTGGCAGAATGTGTCCCCCGGCACGTATAATGTACAGTACAAATTTCAACTTCCTAGAAAATATAGTTTTTGAAAAAAAATCACTTTTTCGAGCAAAAAAAAACACCCTGTATATTATTATTAATGATAAAATACGCGAAAAAGTAGATTGGTCCATAATTAAAAGGGATACTATAGCTAAATCCTAAACAAATTTGAAGAAATTAAAATTTCTGGCTATTTTTTTATATATATTTTTTAATTTACAAGGAGGTGGTTTTCAACTCGGGGGTTATTTAGACCAAAGGGAAAAGTTACAATGGGCTTTAGTTTTCCTATGGCAACCGAAAATGTTTTTGATCTCTCCATTTAAAAAAAGAATGGGATTTTCTCGGTTACTCAAATTTTGTTAAAATTTAACCAAAATTGATCAATCAATTTTACCCAAAATAGGTAAAATTCATCTTTTTGGGTAAGTTTTGAAAATTTAAGTAATTAAGTACCCTGTGAAACCGAGAAAATCCCATGCTTTTTTAAATGGAGTTTTTTGGTTTTGAGAGATCAAAAACATTTTCGGTTGCCATGGGAAAACTAAAGCCCATTGCAACTTTTCCCTTTGGCAATTTTCATACTACCATAAGGTCTACCTAATCCCCGAGTTTAAACAAAATCGGTGATAACCACCTCGGGTAGTCTTCTTGTTAGTTTATTACTCGAAGACCTATTTGATCCGAGTTTCGCGTTTTTTGTTTGCTCGAAGACCTATTGGTACGAGTTTTTAGTAAGTTTTTTAATTTCTTGAAATTTGTTTAGGATTTAGCTATAGTATCCCTTTTATTTATGGACTAATCTACTTTTTCGCGTATTTTATTATCCTTCTCACAGTCCATAGGTGGTTTCTTCTAACTCTATTATTATTAATAAAGAGTATTTTACAGTTTGACTATCGTTCATGGTTTATACATAAGCCGACAATTTCCACGCTTCACAAGATTTAAGGTTGTTTTGTGGATTATTTTTCGGTGGCTTTATGAAATGTTTCTTAATTTTGTAATTCATGCCATAAATAATAATATTTATTGATTTCTAAAAACATATATCGATAAAAGAAAATACATCTTTATTGTCAATTTATTGATTTAGCGAATCCAATGCGATGTTTTTCCATATCAAAGACAGTATAGTACCGAGAAATGAAAACGTCACCCAATATCCACATTGGTCCCGTCTTTGAAGCCGCTAGTACCATGAATCCTACAAAACACTTCTCCTGACCTTGTTCTATAATCTGCTTCGAGGAAACAAATTAGCAAAAAGATTCGTAATAAAAATAATAAGCTAAGCTAATACCTAAAGCACCACCTGATATGTATATATCTATCAGGTGGTGCCTTAGCTTAGCTGATTATTATTAGTATTATTATTATATATGAACATAAAAAAGCGTCATCGCCTACTCGTATGATGTATTCTGGTCCTCGAAGAAGAAACTGAGAAAGACCAACGTAAAATTTGAAGGTTGGTAGAGCTTCAAGATTTCTGCACGGAACGAAACACTGCAATAAAGCGACCAAATATATTGGTTGAAATTAGCCTGCCTGATGAGAATAACTTTAATATAGGCAAACCATCAAAATGATTACTTTTGCTTAAACTGTTTGCATTGACGTAATGATTTCTTTACTGGTTTGGGCCCAATTATTTGGGAAGTTCTAGATCAAATCGATTACCACCCTCACATTACTGGCAGTGTTAATAATTAACAATAGGTAAAACATTAACAAAATCATCTCACTAGTCACAGCGGACACTATGAGGTAGCACTCTTCAGTATCATTATAAACATTTCTTCTTAATTTCAAAAGGGGGTTTTTTTTTCTCTCAAACTATACGATATGGAAAACATTCGGTTTTAATGAGGACGACAGAAAGGATTAGGAAATATTCGGGATTTTAACCGAAGAGTCAGATATTCAATCTCAGTGATTCACTACTTCCGAGATTTTAGAATACGATGTTCATTTTGATTTCATGTTTACGCTATTGATTACCAACACAATTCCAGGATTTTACAGTTGATTTTAATCTCCTCGATTTTATTCAGCCTGTCAACCAGAATAAATTCTGTACATTTTTTTGGAGAAGGTCGAGCGGCCTGCTTGCTCCACACCCGGCTTAGTTTCTGCCTCCCTGTTAGCACCACGCTGTTTTTCATCAAAGGATACTCCCTCGCCTAATTTATCAATCTGTCACTCTTCGCTTGACAATTGATCTTTTTGATACGACTGCCTTAGCGTAAGAGTCATGTCTAAATAACTACAGTATAGATTTTACATTAACTAACTGGTGTCACTAGTCACGACTGACAAAACGTTCCCTACCTTCGCTTTCGCTACGAGGTTACAATAGTCAGTATTATAATAAGCCTTTAGAATGTCAAAAGGGGTTTCTCAACCTGTATCCTATAGTTTACGGAAAATATTACTAATTATTATTTTCGGCACTAAATTATTATTGAGCAGGAATATCTTTTCATAGCTTCAGCCATAGTCAATGATTTCCTTCGCTTCCATCGGTTGTGTCATAAAAAATTAAACTAAATTTTAATTAATTATGTTTCTATATTGAATATTTGAGATTTCTCAGGTTTTTTGGTATTGTGATTGTACTTCAACCAATTTTTGGTATTTGTTTCATTTATTGAAATACTTAGGGTTATTTGGATCATTAATTATATTTGAAAAAAACATTTGAAGTCATAATTTCCAAGTGAAATATTTCAATTATTGGTTCACTTACGTGATAAAAAATGAAATGATAATAATTTTTAATATAAATGATATTGTTATTATTAATTATAAAATAAAGTTATCAATATTTTATTGAAAATGACCGAGGGTTTAAGAAAATGTTCGTGGTCACTCGGAAAAAAAATCAAAAAAGTGAATACTGTAAAGGCTTGAAAAAATATTGACTACATTAACCTCGTTACAAAAGCGACGGTTTCGTCAGTTGTGATTTGTGATACGAGTAGTATAAAATCTATACTGAAGTTATTTAAAAGTGATTCTAACGCTAAGGCAATCGTATTGCAATGGTCAATTGTCTGGTGAAAAGCAACATGGCGAAAGAATAGGTGACCGAGGTTCCTTCTTCGAAAATCAGCGGGGTGCTAACTGGCAGGCAGAAAATGTACCGATAGTAAAGCCAGCAGTCCGCTATAGTTAGTGTAGGGAGCTGTTGGCTAGATGATTTGGGTCAAAGGTGGTGCTTTTGGTATTAGTCTAGCTCATTATTAATATTATTATTCTTGAAAATCTTGTTTTGCGGGAAGCGTAAGTGCAAGGAGAAACATCGGGGATAAGGAAATTTCAAGGGTGACCGGTAGAAGAAAACCTAGGCGTTTAATCCTTACCTCGCCACTGGGCGTAATATATCCGTTGACCTTGTTAAACAAATCATTTACAGTTGCTGCTGGTCCTAAAAGGAGTGAAGTTCCAGTGTCTACGATTGCTCTACAACCACCGACACATTGAACGTTCGAGTTTCCCACTGCAACTCTATTATGGGTATATATTCTATATCAGATAATCGCACATAAACATAGTAGTAGAAATGCTCCTTTATGTCATTGCGAAATAGAATTAATCTCTTAGATACATATTTCATTGATTGATCAATTAAATCGTTCGGATAAATTAGTGTCACCTTTTAGTAAAAAATCGTGATCATTTACATTCAGTATATTTATTTGATAGGAGTTCATAATAACATAAACATTGGCCGTTAGCTTTTAGTTTATTACATGGTATCTTAATTGCGCTAGTGATTCCTACTTAAAAAGTCTATGGTTTTTATTGTTATTGATTTACGGGTGGTTAACGATAATTCTGTATCGTGTAGCCAAAAAGCTCAATATTTTTATGAATTCGACTAAATTATCTTTGCGTAATTGGTCCAAATTTTTGGACATTTTTCTTTTATCGCACTTTGACCATCTTTCTCTATCACCTATCATTTATGTACGTTGTGATTTTTGAATGGTCCTCTAAATGTCATACAGTTATCCTAACTACATGCAACTTAATTTATTTCCTAGATTTCAGAATGAAGGTCAATGCTTTTGATAGGCTTAACAAACAATTTCTAACTGAAAAAGGAAATGGTGTTTTGTGCAATAACTTGGTGGAAAGAAAGCCTACGATGATAGCAGCGTTGCTGTTTATAGTTTGGCTCAAAATGTTTGGGCACCAAACCAAGTCTATATTACTAATATAAATATGTCTGGTAATAAATCAAACCTCGTCATATTAATTTCCCAATATGCCAGTTTCGTTACTGGCACGAACGTGAATTTCCCGACGAATCGATTGGGATTAATTCCACCAAACATTACTTCACTAGGCACAGTCGATCCAGAACCATTTCTAACAGAAAGATACCAACCAAAATGTGTGTAAAGATTAATGCTTTGTACAATTTAGCTTTGAAATAAGCAATGAGCTTAAATTATAATTTGGTTAATATACCTTGGCAATTTTGGGTTGAATGGTTCTATTATTAAGTATTTAAAACCAACTATAGTTATTAAAAAGCATTTAAATTACCTTGAACGATACGTTAAATAATACAAACTTTGATATTTTGTTTAAGAAATAACGAAATAATAACGAAACGAACAATAATCAAGTTATATCATTGGTTAAATCTTTAATGCTGGAAGTCTCGAAAAGGATGGAAAATTCCATAAAATGATCTTGGTAGGATATTTGAAGATTTATAATCTACTAGACGCAGTAAAAGAAATTCAGATCAAACCGTAGTCAATAACATCACAAACCAAGCGCAATAAAATTATTGTTAAAAATAAAAGTAACAGCAGGGCGCTGCATGTAAATTATATTTTTAGAATAAATAAACTAACGATGGTTTTTCATCAAGTGAGTTACATTTTGGGAAAGAGCATGATCAAATGAAACACAAAAATATTAAGTACTTTAGTTTCTATTCCGAAAATCTATTTGCAGCTTACTAAAGTGTTGAATCGATCTATGGTCGTTTGTTTTATTAGACTCTCTGTAGTTAACCCTCGATAATTCGAAACCCGCCCTGGACAATAAGCAATTTAGACATTTTTTCGAGCCGTTGGTACCATTTTACTTTTTAGGCCAAATTTCATGATCTCTTAGGTCCAAACTATCGGTCCCTCTTTGTTCCTTTACACCCTTAGTCACTAATTTATATATTAAAAGCCCACTCTCTTTATACTGGTACCTATTTATATAAAAAGAAAACACAGCTCGATCGATTAGCTTTTGTTTAACCATTTGATCAAAGATTGTTGGAACATGATCAATGGATATGGCTGTGTATCCAAGTCCACAAATGCCATCGAAAAAAGACTGGCCAAAAGCTTCACTCAAAGATGTTGCTTCGGCAAAAATCTGTTCCTTTATCTATTAACAGAATAATATTAAAATAAAGTAAGGAAGGTCTATATTTTTAATGTCGTTAAAACATGTAGAGCTACAGCTAATTAAGCGTCAATTTTGATTTAATAATAAAGTGACAATTTAACGAAGCTTTGCATAATCATAACAATACTTCTTTTTACTTAGAGTTATAAATTAATAACCAATTAAATTACAAAAAATTAATTAAACTGTTACCTACGTGCAAACCAGTGCATAAAACCGTGTCTTCGACGTAGTTTCCAGACACCTTGCCACTGCCGTACTGTATTGAAAATTGTTTATTTTGTACTTTGGCTGTAGTTGACATTGCACTAGAAAATTTTCTTTTCGTCCCTACAGAAGGTCATTTGAAGCTGAGTAATTTGGTATAAGGAATTTAGTAGTTCACTAAAAAATACCTCTCCAGATTTCTTGTTAACGAGACTTAGTTTCGACTTTTTCTTACCAAAAACCCCCACACGAAGTTGGGGAAAAATCGTAGATTAAACTTAAACGTTTCCATCAAAAATATAGAATAACGTACATGCTATCTCATCAAGTGGGGGGGGGGGGGGGGGGAGGGCGCTACGGGGAAAATGCCACGTTTCACTAATATAATACACGTATGATGATTTGATAAAACTTGGAAAAGTATCCGTGGGAGCTCATATTAGGTTAAAATATTTTTAACACGTTTCTATTTAAAAATGTTTATTATTCTAAAATCGGTGATTTAAAAATATTATTTTTCGTGCAGTTTGTTTTTTTTACCAAAAGAATTAAATTCTTAAAGCCACTTTTCAAAAATGTCAAAGAAATTTATTAAAAAACCGTAAAGGATAAATAACATATTTTTTGTCTTGACCTTTCATGTATCGTAAAACGTTTCTGCTATTAAAAATCATAACACAGCACAAGAGATAAATGAAATTTTTTATCTTGGCTGCGTTACCACTACAATGCGATTTTCCCATTGGCTGAGGGTTAATTGATAATATTTGAACGTAAATATTAAAATACTATAATTAGTTTTAAATAACGTTTCAGTTTCTTTTTGGAAAACATTTCTTCGCATCTGTATCCCAGGTTTTAGTAAAACTCACTTTTAAAATATCTAGAGTTTCGAAAGTGCATGTCAATACTTACTACATGACGGGCTGATTTGTACATCGCACTTGGCAGAAGGGACCCATAAATTCGAGGATCCCGTGTCAAAGATTACTCTGAATGGCTGAGGTGGATTTCCAATGGCAAGGACTCCAACGTATTGCGCCTGCAATTCAGAGGCCCAGCGTGAAATTCTGGCAATGGTTTAAGCATACCGGGTGCTGCGTGGCCCCTTGGACTAGCCCTAGGCTTCACCGCAATATACATATTGTTAACAGACAATAGCGCGAAAAAGTCGGTCGTGGTATTGGAATAAAATGTACTCCCCTACTAAAGTGCCACGAACACTTCTGGGTTGAAGTGACTCTGGAAAAGAAATCGTTTAATATAGTGTCCACGGAAAATGAAAATCCAGCATGGAATGATGCTTTCTTTAAATGTCTTGAGTCTGACTTACATGCGCTTAACCTCACCGGTTCGATCTCATCCTGTATCTATGGTGATTTCAACGCACATCTGAGAGAGTTCAGTGGCCGAGAAAACTATACAGGGCGTAAATTGAGAACATTTGCATTGGAGAATGAACTCTCTATTGGAAATCTGTCGGAGAAGGGCGAGGGACGAGTGACTTGGTTGGCAAGAGGCCTATCTTCAACCATCGATTACGTTCTATTTAACCAAGCGTTTGAGAACCATTTAACGAGCATGGTAGAAGATGGTCTACTTAACATAGGTAGCGATAATAAATGCATCACCCGGTGATTTATTAAAATCTAAAAAATCTGAGGCTTACTTATAAAACGTTTTATGTTGCTTTTGCAACAAGGTTGATTGTCAGATACTATTTGAAGCAAAATCTTTCAGAATTAAAGCATTCACTTACATTTAATGAATTTTATTAACAACTATGCCACTTTATTCTCGTGAGGAGCGCGCTTATACGGAGATGCCAATTGTAACGCTCATAGAGTAGCTATTATGACAGAAGACCAAGCCACAACACCGTTCTCGGAGCAGTTCGAGACTTCGACAACTACGTAAACGTAAATCCTAGGTTCCGTGGACAAATTCTTCCAAATCTCGACATGGATGCAATCGTTCTAGCCTACTTTGATGCGAACCTTTTAGCAAATATTAGACGATCGTAGCTTATCAAGGAACTACGTTTGGAGAACTCTTAATAATCACGACTTTCATACGTATCAAGTTACCCTCTACCAAGCTCTGCACGAAAGATATATGGAACGACGATATGATTTCTGAAACTGGCTGATTAACATGGCAGATTATAACCCGAATTTCGTCACTCATTTTCTGGTGACCGACAAGTGTTCGTTTGGGAGAGATGGTCCTTTTAGCCATCACTACCACATGTGGAGTAATGAAAATCCTCATTGAAATTTCCCTTACCATCATCAATAACAATTTCTACTGAATGTTTGGGAGGGTTTGGTTGGAGATAGAGTTATTGGTCCCTTTTTCCTTCCCAATCGTCTTAATGGACAAAATTAATTGGTACTCTTGCAGAACGAAGTAGCAGACGCAATAGTCTATCGCGTCTGCTACTTCGTTCTGCAATAGACGACATTCCGCTGAAAACAGAAATAACTTTATGGTACTAAAATGAAGGTGCACCACCCCATCAACCTCAATGTGTTGTGGAGCATCTTAAGAACGAGTTGGATTGGTAGAACCAGTTTCATTCGATGGCCTCTGAGGTCTCCAGAGCTAACGCCGATGGACTTTCACTTATGGGGTTTCATCATAGAAAGATTTTACTAGACGCCCGTTGCGAGTATAAATGATTTACCACAACGAATTATTGCAGCCTTCGCACTTCTCACTCTTGAAATGATTGCCAGCTCGTTTCGAGAGATGCACCATCGTGCCGAAACATGCATCGTTTCAAACGGAAATACCTTTGAACCTTACATAATCTTTTAAATCAAACTAACTATTTTACGAAATTTTTATATTTGTGTAACAAAACTGGCTATGTCCCTATCTGTACTACTTGATTTTTTCATCTCCTCGTATCTTCGTTAAAAATTGATGTCTAGCACCATCCCGCCAAAAAAATTTCAAAATCGTGAAAAATGCTCCAATGTTTCCCCAACCTGGACAGAATTCCCTAAACATTTCGTAACTTTAATTCTTGTAGCTTTAGAGAAAAAAACCCAGTCAGGGCAAAAAATAACACCCTGTGTATTAAATAAAAACGAGTTCTCTGAATTGAAAAAAAAAAAACGTGTTTATCCTTTGAAATTGTGCGGCTAACTCTTTTCAAATATTTATGGAATGCCTGTAACTTTATAAATCAGAATTCTGTGTTAAACATGTTCGCAAAGTTGCAGAAAAACCAAGTTCTGAAAGAACTACAGAGGTTGAAATGCGGGTGGACAAAGACTCAATCAAAACAACATAATTGGTCAAAATGTTTAAGATCCGGAAACTCTTCGTATCTACGCCACTTGAGGTTGCAATCGCTGTGCCTGTTCTTTGTGAGAAAAACGAGAACCACCATTCGTCTATGCAATGACATTTAACAACGCCGAAAAGGTTCAAAACACCAACAACATTTGGGGATACAAAAATAATTTTTATTTATATAAAATCAATACGCGGCACTTCGGCTGATAGTTTTAACTTGCAATTTTGAGTTAAAGGGCTAACTCATTTTTTTAAATCAACAATAAAAACGAGCGACGCACAGTGGGGCAAACTGAGCCCAAACCTGGCCAAAAGTCAAAAAAATAAATCACGCGTATGAATTTTATTTTAATTTATAATATTTGTTTATAAACCACCGCACACTTTACCGGTATTGGATTTTGGACTGCAAAATTTTATTCTCCACCAGGCTCCTTAGAAGTAGTAGATTTTTTTTAGAAATTTTAAGTAGGAGTTTTGGCATAGTTTTTGGTATACATTCAGGCTTGATTTAAAAGGTAAAGATATTTTTTTTGCAGACTTTAGTTCTGGAAATATCAATACCAAGTAGATATCGATATTTTCCAGATATGAAACTATTATACAAAGCCTCGTAATTCAAATAGTGTGAATTCTGGAAAACGACTTTAAAGGTCTTAAACTAATATATTCCTTTTAGAATTAATGTGACTTTTAGTTATGAATTCAGGTAGATTAAGTTACAATTTTTGATTTAAGTTCATGAATGTTCATTATTTATCACTATATCGATTAAAAAATTTGCCAATATTTGCCTATTTTCTATTTTTTGTACAGATTTTCAAAAGATATGAAATTGAAAAGGGTGTCCAATATAAAAACGATCCATGGCGATAACATCAAAACCGTTTCCTGTGCTAATTTAAATTTTTTGTTGCACTTAACACGTGTTGGGGTCAATTAAAAATGGTAACATCGAGGACCTTGAACCGTTTCTTCAAGGTCATTGAAAAATTATCTCGATTACCATTAGATTTAGAAACATACTTGATGACCAACTTGTTTTTCGACTTTCAATTGATCAAATGAATTCGGACCAACATTATTTAGACATGAAATATGATGAGGAACAACTTCCTAATTGGAACTAAGTTTCTAAATCTAACGATTCTCGAGATGATTTTTCAATGACCTTGAAGACATTGTTCAAGATCATCGATGTTATCATTTTTAAATGTCCCCCAACACGTGTTAAGTGTCACAAAAATTTGAAATAAGTACAGGAAATGGTTTTTGAGATATTAATTTTAACCAGGTTTGGGCTCCGTTTGCCCCACTGTGCGACGCGAGAAATTAAAAACCAGCGAAAACAAAAACGGGAAAATGACCATGTGACACACAACAACAAAGCTATTAAAGTGGGCTGTCAAAAAAGGAGGATGTTCACAATATTTATGATGGAAAAAATTAAAAGGGAAGGAGAAAAGCAAAGAGAAAAGGTAAACATCAAATACGTTCAAACCAAACTCCAAACCAACGACCAAAAATACACTGCCGAACAAAAGAGACCAAAACGTAACAATGAATGCATTAATCTTCATTTTCCTACCCAACTAGGGGTCTCTTTTACATCAGCTTAGCTAACAGGATTATTTACTTTTTTAAAGTACAAATCAAATTTAATAGAATAAAATGAAATATTATATAATTATATTATAAATGTACAAAATATTTACAGTAGATTAGTTCAAAAACCTTAGGTTTAGTTCCCTTTTCAGCGTGGTTCTATCGAACCACCATGCATTTAAAAAGTGAATTGGATTTTTGTTGTCGTTTCTTTGTGTAGAGCTAACTAGCTAGATAGAAACATCGTTCGAGATATTTTATCGCGTATGTTAGAGAAACTCGGGCACACTATGCCTATCAAGCTTAGTTCGATTCTCTCTTCTTGGTTCGCGCAAACCGCCAAGTGGGATCCTCCCGAAAACATCCTAAATCCTTTTTGCCGTATGCAGTGAGCCGGCCCTCACCTGAAAAAGTAGTTGGCTATCAAGACCATTTGAGATGACGCCTTTGAAGAAGGGACGATCTTTAAAACTGTATAGCGCTAAGGTCGGATGCCTGGCGACTTCGTCTACACAGTTCATTTGGGCCAATTCCAAAACTCCCTTCTCAACGGCTATCGAGGAAGAAAACATGTATATACCACAAGGAATCCAACCCCGTCAGTCGTACGTAAAAGAATACCTGCATCAACATTCCCAGGTACTTAAATTTACTCTTGGCTTCCCGTTATCGGAAGGAAGACCAATCTAGTTCGCCTTTGATGGCTGCCTTTGACGTTAACAAATTCCCGCCAACAGCCGCTTTTCCAACCGGGGGTTGCGTGTGTTACAATTTCCGAATTGTTGACTCTTTGAAACTTAACACATTATTTCGGTAATCAAGCCCGGGCATGGCAATCCCCTTCCATAAGAAACTGATTATTCTCTTTGGGAGCTATTTATATTAGTTGCGTGAAAACGAATAAGTTATCCGATAATAAGTTTTAGAGTTATGGTAGATTAAAGTCCCTAATTTTCAGACCTCTCTGTAGTGAGATTACTATGGTTGGCAGCCAGACGCAGACTGTCGTGAGCTATCACCATTTTTCTCTCTTCCCGTTGCATGTCAAACTCCATATAGTAGCGATGCTATTTTTTATCCACTCTACTAAAAGTGTTTTTTAATTACTAGTTAATTATTTTTAATTCTAGGGTTTCCCTAGCGGCAGCAAAGAAAAGAAGGATTCTCATTTTGGCCGTTCAATACTATTCCAGATATAAGAATGTCTAGGGGTATGATTCTATGTTACAGAAATAAGTACGCAAATGTTGGGTTTCCAAGTAATATAATATAAAAACCCTTGGTAACCAATACACTTAAATTGAGATAAAAGTATTTAAAAAAATTACACGACACTAAAATAAACTGGGTATGCAAAATGTCCGTTTCGCGGGAATCATGTGGGTGAGTAACGTGGGCACTCTCTGTAAAATAAATTTAGAGCCTTTCTTGGCTTTGCCTCAACTAAGTCTGTTCACTCAACCACTGGGTCGGTGTCAGGTGACCCGGAAATTGTTGGCTGGTGACTTCCGATATGGACTGGCTAAAGCAGACTTCCGTTCGTACCGCAATGTCAGCTGATGTACGCTAGCCTCGGAATCTACTTCGTTTTTTTTTAAATCTTCTATAATTTAAACTTCTACTAACTCTGCGTGATACTCGGACATAACTCTTTGTTCACAATCTCGACCTTTTCCCTAACCTGGGACTACTAGTCTCTGGACCCTTCCTACAAGTTCCACTCGGTTACCTTGAGGGACTCTGCTTTCAAATTCGCTAACTCTTCGGTTTAGTTCTTAGGCGATGACGCGTGAAAGTTAGGAAGATCGTATTTCTTCGGTTGATGATTGGCGTAGGTGATATGTCAAACGAAGCCTGTGAGAGGATCTTCGTGGATAGGTTATTGGTTGAAGTCTAGTTGTATGGTTGGAAGCTAAATGTTAATACTCGTTTGTAGAAATTGGTGATGGCCGGTGACATGTGTCCGCATGTGGCAACACCTTTTGGTCCCACTTGAGAACAGAAAGTAGAGTGTCTATACTCTTTGGCGTAATTTCGCGGCCTTTTTATCAAACCATCTCTTTTTGGATTCATATATGTCAATTTTTTACGCATTTTCCAATATTTCCTGTCGCTGAGTCGTGAATCACTTTTCAAAACTTCATATGAAAGTTTTACCAAATTCACCAATTTTCTTTTTACCTGGGCCCAATAAGCAGATAAATGACTTTGATCGGCTTGACGCCAGCGTTTTACGGTTGGTTTGACTACATTTCTTTGCCCATGTGGAAGTTTATATTTGAATGTAAGCAGTAGCGTATTTTGGTCACTTCTGACGCTGATATATCCTTCTTCGTCCACCACCATTTTAATTAGCACTTGGTCAAATTTCAGGTTATAAAGGGCATAATCGATAGTTGATTTAAGCTGTTCATTGTTCCACGTTGTTACACCGCGAAATTTTTCTGGACTTAAATTTCCAATTTCTAAGGAATGGGTGTTATCAAAGTATTTGATTAGTCGTTCTGTTTGGTCATCCTGAGCATTAAAATCACCCATAAGGCACACGGGGTTTTTGTTTTTCGCATTTAGAGCGGAAATGCCCGGATTCAGGCTGTCAACTAGCTAGGTGGACGATGGCGTAGGGCACTATGATGATAGGCCTCCGGTGGTATGGTCTCTGTTACTAGGTACACCGGGCTATAAATTCTGACACACTGTCAACTATTTCGTAATTCCAGGGATCAACCTCTTTGGAATTAGATGTTTCCAAGTAGACAATCGTGATCCAAAGTGTGTGGTTGAGGTTGCTCGACACCGACAAATTTTTCCAACAGTGATCTTTACACGAACGTTATTTACATTGATAAAAGTTCCTAGTCCTATGCCCCCTTTTTTCATCAGTCGATCTATTTACACCGAACCATTGGCGGGTAAGATACGTCCTTGAGGAAAGTTTCTGCGACGTCGAAAAACATATATTTTTATAACAAATGAATTTAACAACATTTTGAGTGCACTATAAAAAAATGTATTTAAAATTATGAATAAAAACTGACTATACTAGTTTCGGCTGTGCATCTTACACTGCCATCATCATTGACTACTGATGATGGCATGCGTAAGAGTCGGTTTTTATTTATAATTTTAAATACTTTTTTATAGTGCACTCAAAAACGTTGTTAAAATCATTTGATTTTAATTGTGATTTTGCACTAGTAAATGGTCTTTTGTTGAAATATTTTTATTTTATTATATTCTCCAGTTCGGACCACATTTTCCTCTTCAGTCCGCCTTTCATGTTTAAAGCCGCGTTCACAAAGACGTTAAAAATGGTATATAGCTGAAGTTGAAAGCGTAAGGTAGAAGACGAAGTTAGAAATCAGCGGTTCACAAACCCGCCGAAAGTCGAAAGGGGAGAGAAAACTTCTCAAGACGAGAGGGAAATCGGCGGTCAACCCGTATCTACTCCAGTTTGATATTTCGACCTTCGACTGAAAATCACGTAACAGTTTTGGCCAATAGAGAAGCGGTTATGACGTCGTGTCGGTCATGTGATACACAAACACCGGTTTTCTCGATAAAGAGTGGAGTCCGAGGCCCGAGGGAACGAAAGACTTTGTTTACCTAGTGGTTTCGGTGCGCTATGGCTGCCACAAATAAAACTGTGTTAGCGCGAGTAAAGGAAGTCTTTGTGAACTGCTGAACTTGTGCAGAAGGAGAAAGACAAAGGCTGAAGTTGGATGACCCCGCCGAAAGCGGAATGCTCTTCCCCCTTTTACTTTAGAATTATCCTCAACAAAACGTCTTTGTGAACGCGGCTTAAGAGAGCAATTTTGCTGGTGAATCTCTCCGCGCAGTTCTTGGGGCGACTCCGCCTTGCACTCTTGGAGAAGTCAATCTTGTGCGGCAGCGCCTGACAATTCTGGAGAATTTCCCACGTTGTCATATTTTTGCTGGTGACCTTTCCCGTTGCGATCTGACTCGTTGTTGGGCTTAAGTCAAGTCTGGAGAAACAGATAAATACTTAGCTTTCGATATGCGGTCTGGATTGTTTTAGCATTTTCCAAGACTTTTCGCTGCATTTATCTATCCGCAAACCTTATACGAATCGTTCTAGGTATTTCGCTCTTCCCCTTGAAACGTCTTTTAAGATTATTTATTTTTCTTTGAGGTGTAAATTATCTTCGAGCCACATCTGGACACTAACCACGTCATCCATCGTTACGAGATTATTTGGTTTTCCATGTCAACCACACGTTTCAGCTACCGCTCTGTCTACCACTTTGTCGATTTCGAGATTAGCTACCTTTTGATTATCAATTTTGGTATTCAACTCTTTTACGCACTATAGTCCTCGGTTGTTGCCTTGAGCTTTGTTTCCAATTCAAGCGTATATTTGTCCTTTTCTCTGTTTGAGATTTAGCAACATTTTATTTCCAGAGTTTCTATAATTTCCAATTTGATTGTTTGAAATTTGGTACTTAAGGTCTGCTTCTCTTTTTCATATCATTGACGGGTGCTTCACCAACCGAAGATTCCTCTACTTCAGCCAGCTTGTATTTCAGAGTGTTGAACGTTAGAGGGAACCCAGAACGTTTCATGGTGGTGGGGGAGTTATTAACCTCCCCTTCCTGATTTTTTGCGGAACACATCTTTGACGAGTCCCTGACCCATTTTGCTGCTAGGTTGGGGGGACTTCGCTACCTGAGAGCAAAAGTAAAGTTAGTCAAGATACGTGACTATTGAAAGAAAGAGTGTTTTTATATTAAGGTGATTCAGTACAAAATTTTCCATATATATTTTCACTCTATTTTTATCAATTTTCATTAGTAGATTATCATTGTTATTATGCTAGATTTCGAACTTAAAACTGGTTTTTCTCAAATAGGGGTATTCAGACTTGCTTGACTCTTGCTCTAAGGTAGCGACTAGTAGACCCCGTCGCTACCCGTTTCCCTTTCTTTGCCGTCTCAGCGGGTGAATTGATGTCATGGGATGTTTCCTCATCGGCGGAACCATATTGGGGATAACGAAAAATGAAATTATAAAGGAATTAAGATTTACTGATTTTGATAGCAGAGTTTTAACTCAAAATTCTGAAAACGTTCTAGGATCTATTGGATTACTAGTTTTAATTAACCGCAAACTTGGAGCTTGAAATAAACACTTCTTACTCGGACGCGCTACATCGACGTCCAATGTCAAACGATAGCTGGAAAACACCCCACGATGATGACCACACGCGACTAACTGGACAGGAAAAACGAACTACTTAAAAACCAACTTATTATTTAAACCGGAGGGAAACTTGGTATCCAAATTAAAATTAGACGATTTTCCTCAGTACGCCGCTTTTTGGTGCGAAAATTAGTTGTACGAAAGACGCAGATAGAAGCGTCATGGATGGTATCCATGTTGTTAAAATGACCGGTGATGTTCTCTGAATCTTTCAGTGGGCCGCCTATGAATCTCACCAATGTAAAGAATGTCGCAGACCTGGCAGCTGTAAACAATATTTTTGTACTTCTAGTAATTTACTTTTGTTACAAAAAGTGTCTTTGAAATTATTTCTGCTTAAGTAGTTGCTAATTCCAATTTCGCCGAAGAGCGTAGTTTGACAAGGGCCCTGTCTTGCATTCCTGCTCTCTCATATTCGTTGCCCTTTTGTTAAAACGTAATTGAGTGACAGGGCACCAAGGATTTCGAAACAGAGTGTATTGTTAAATATAAGCCTATAGCTCTTATTCGTGTTAGCGGTTATTTTTTCGTGGTACCATTAACTTACAAGGAGACGACCCGAGGTGTAACACACCGATTTTGTTCAAACTCGGGGGTTTCGTAGACCTTCATGTAACTTGAAACACCCTAAAGGGAAATGTCTCCATAGGCAACCGTTTTGCCATGGCAACCAAAAATGTTTTTGACAACACAAAATGGAAAATTTCCCATAGAAAATAACATGGGAATCTGATCAATACTAAGGGTTGCCTATGGAGACATTTCCCTTTAGGGTGTTTCAAGTTACATGAAGGTCTACCAAACCCCCGAGTTTGAACCAAATCGGTGCGTTACACCTCGGGTCGTCTCCTTGTTAGTGGGGTTTTACCCAAAATAAATAGAATGGTGTACGCGCGTATCACGTGAGTGCTGTGCGCGGGAAAAATAGAGACTGAAGAAAAGAACCATGACTAGGACAGTCAGTCGAGCTGTTGTCAAAAAAGTGTTCAGCCACTAACCTTTGGAGCTCAATTTTGTTTGTGTGTAAACGACAAACTTACGATTTATGTCAGGTTTAATACGGGAATAAAAGTTATTGAGATAATGTGAAGCAAGTTCGTTACTAACGCCGTAACCTGCCAATCAGATCACCGCTGAATCCCAGAGGACGGAGCGGGATAATGGGCTAAGTACTGTAATTAATAACAACTCGTAACAGTACGAAACGCGGAAAAGAGTTTGTCCCGCTAAGTTTGCCGCAGATCCGTTCTATGTCAGTCGTTCCACTAGGTACTGAAGTTGGTTTAGGTTAGTTCAATCAGATTCACTATCGACCGATATAAATCAGTTTATCTGTTGTACTAAGAACCAAAATCTAACAAGTACATAATGAAATCTAACTTATAAAAATCATATCCAAAAGCAACTAAGTACGAACAACACGCCACGGTTAGGTCGATTATTTGAACATAAGGCGGGTATTCTCGGGACAATAGGCTCTTCAATAAATGCCGCTCTCTTTTTCTTTTCTTCCCTACAAGCATGTGTGAGCCACTCAATAAAATAGGCACGTGTTTATGTTAGTTTTATGTGTGAGGCTAAAGTTGATATCGCGCTCATTTTTGTCTTTCAGGGGCAAATGAACGAGCCCTTCTAAATTGAAAAATAAGCAGCGCGCGCTTCAAAGTATAACACTTCCACAAGTATGAACTAGCTCGAACAAAACCAATCGCAAGTTTTATTACAGCACCTATTGGAAAGGATAATTTGAATCAAATCCTTATCTGCGATAAATGGATGATATTTGAATAACTTTCAACTAAATTCAAGAATAATGACATTTGACATAAATGCTTCTAAATATGTATTTCGTTATTTAAATTGTAATTTTAATTAAATCTAAATAGGGCATACCTAAACACTGAAATCTTTTCTAAATTAATATAAGTAGTTTACCCCCCTATTCCTAGCCAAGCGGGGGCGTGGCTACCGCGTCCACAGCTGCGTGACGGGGGGGAAGGAAGCGGGGAATCGCGTTGCCGACCCCCCCTCGGGCGCGTGTCACGCGCGCGTGACCTGAATAATTAACGAGATTAACAGGTGCTAATTAGTCGACCTGTCAATCAACCTGTTCAAGGTCATTTAAAAAGGGTGAATATTAATGAGCGTGGTATTGTTTAACTAGGTGGATTACCGTTAGGGGTCATTGACCTGTTATATGGATAGTATAGTAACATGTGTTTGGTAAGCGCGAAAAGGATCAATGAACAAGTGGAGGGGAGGAAAAGTTTGTATTTACTAGTTATAAAGTTTGTACCTTTATAATTACCAGTTAACCGTTAGGGGTATTTGACTTGGTTGCTATTTGGTTAACAACTCATTAGCATTTTTTGCGTGAATTTAACATGTGTTTTGGGAAAGCGACGTGAGGATCAGTGAACAAGTGGTTAAACTCTATAGGTCTATTACATGTTTGACATGATTTTGGCGGGGAAACGGGTATAGTTTGTACCTGTAAAATTAAGCGTTAGGGGTAATTGACCTGGTTGCTATATGGTTAACAAATCATTTTTGGCGCGAATTTAACATGTGTTTCGGTTAGAAAAGCGCGGGAAATTGTAAGCGTCGATCAATAAGTAGTTACACTCTGTAGGTTTATTATATGTTTGAATATTAATTTATGGCGGGGAAACGGGTAAAGTTTGTTCTCTATAGGTCTATTACATGTTTGTACCTTTATAAATAACCGTTAGGGGTATTTGACCTGGTTGCTATATGGTTAACAACTCATTTTTGGCGGGAATTTAACATGTGTGTAAGGATCAACAAGTAGTTACACTTGTTTATTATATGTTTGAATATTAATTTTGGGCGGGAAAGTGTAAGCGTCGATCAACAAGTGGTGAAACTCTTTAGGTTTATTAATGTACACTTATGTTTGACATGAATATCAATATATGGCTAAAGTTTGTACCTTTATAATTAACCGTTAGGGGTAATTCACCTGGTTGCTATATGGTTAACAAATCATTTTTGGCGCGAATTTAACATGTGTTTCGGTTAGAAAAGCGCGGGAAATTGTAAGCGTCGATCAATAAGTAGTTACACTCTGTAGGTTTATTATATGTTTGAATATTAATTTATGGCGGGGAAACGGGTAAAGTTTGTACCTTTATAATTACACGTTAGAGCTAATTGACCTGGTTGCTAGATGGTTAACAACTCATTAGCATTTTTGGCGGGGATTTAACATGCGTTTATGATGATGTAAGCGCGAAAAGGATCAATGAACAAGTGGAGGGGGGTAAAGTTTTTATTTAATAGTATAAAAGTTTGCATGGTTTAATTACCTGACAACGGTTAGAAAGCGTCTTTGGGATTATGGACCTGAACAAGTGATCTCTTTTAGTGGATGTTATATGGTTGAACTCTTAGCCATTTGGCGGGTAAATCAGTATATTTGTTTATAACATTTAGGTAACGTCTTGGGGGTTAATCAACAAGTGGTCTTAAGTAGTAAATATTAAAGAGTTTTATAAGATGTGTTTTAACGTTAGGAAGCGCGGTAAAAAAGACTTAACAGAACGGGGTAAAGTTTGGAGGCTGGTCTCTCTTTTAACGGTTGTTATATGAACTCTTAGTAATTTTGGTTGGAAATTCATGTGTTTTGGTCGCCATCTTTAATGATTCATATTTAAACGGGTTCTGTAGGGTATATTGAAAAGGGTGTCCATCTCTGTTATTTTAAGGAAATTTGCCATATATACTTTAGATCAAGCTTGTTTTTAACAAGTTGTTGCTAACAGATTTTTATATATATTAACCTTAAACGTCGCATTTAAAGTCGCTAGGCCTAAGGTAGTGCCAGGGGTGTAAGCTGATAAATATTATAACAATGTATCATGTATTAATTTTATATTACCGTTAATGAGGACGCGCGGTAAAACATTGTACATTACGGGGTAAAGTTTAATTGTTAAGCCTGGCCATCGTAAATAATAAGCCTAAAATTTATAAATTGGAAACTGTGTATTCAAGGTTATTTTTGAGGTGAAGAAATTAGGGAGTTTAGTTTTTTATTGGATATTTCAAGTTTTTAACATAGGCAATACGTTAATGACAGTAAAGATAGTATATCCTGTCATCCGTTAAGAAGCGTGTTTGGGGTCATCTCACACTACCCTGATTGTAACGACTGCATTATTAATGTAAGCAATGTTTAAATACTTGACCAACGAATGTTCCTGTATGTTAGTTTAATGTTGATATTTCGGTTAATATTGCAGTAAAAAGCTAAGCCTAACAAATACGTTGTCGCCAAAACTCGGACCAAAAGCTATAACTTGTTACTGAAAAGATTTATACTTTCTGTTATAATCGCACTCACAATAAACGTTAAAAAATCCTCTAATCTATCGTATATTATTATTCCGTGTTAACCAAGCGGCGCGAGTAATGTTTCCGCAGCGGTTTAATAGACTATAACAAGTTGTAACATGTACGGTTCGTTAATTTTCGTAAGTGGCAGCCATATTTAGAACCTTATTGTATTTAATTGCCATTTTTCACCACTAGGAGATTCATCTTTTTAATAGCATTAACATAATTTCTAAATACAGAGCTATTTAGAGGGTGATTTGTTATCTTTTTAAACTTATAGGTGTTGTGGTCAGTTATTGAGATTTTCACTCCTATACGGTTCAATGGGAATTATTATTAATCGATATTGTCCATTATATTAAGATTTCAAATAGAAATGCAATTTATTCCGAGAGGGGGTAATGTAGTTTTAAATTATGACATACTTTATATAATATATCAACTTATATATTATACGAACAATAAAAAGTACAGCTAGATAAATGGCCAAAGACTATTTTCTTACATAAGAGCTTCTTTAAAAAAATGACATAACAGAAATACTACACAGACATTTAATAACTATTTTATTTAGATTATAATATAACACTCAGTTAATCAAGTTAATTTTTAACGAAATTTGCAAAAAAAAACGTAGCAGCCTATCGATTTGATATTTTCGTTAATATTGTTGGCAATTAAACTTTAGGGTCATTTCACAGAAAATCATGTTTAGTTAACAACTTAAACACAAGTTTTTTAACTAATGTTTGATACCTGTTTAATGTAAAATTCGCAGCACACACTACCCTGATTGTAACGACTGCATTATTGAGAATAACGTAATTATTGTTTAAATACTTGACCTTTCAGCCAACGAAATGTCCCTATATTTAGTATAAAAACCACATACTATAATGATGACCCACACGCGCCACGATGACTTGCCAAAATAAAAAGCTAAGCCTAACATTTATTAGTATAATGTTAGTAAAAACCACCTATGGACTATAATACAGTGAAATGACCGAAAAGGTAGAAACGGTCATAATAAAAAGGGGCAACATGCTAACCATTTTAAAGATAATACACTTCAAGAATAAAACTCGGACCAAAGAGTCAAAAAGCTATAACTATTATTGAAAACATTTACACTTTCTGTTATAATTAGAGTTTATAAATATCTTAATGTATAATTGTTAGTTTATCTCCCGTGTTTTTAATGTAAACATCCTATATAAAAATTAATTGCTTGACAAAGTCTTCGGATAATTTAGAATTGTATGTGTTGATATAAAAAAACCGTTACAAATAATTACACATGTTTTATAGAAGTTCCTAAGCGTCCCGCTAGGGGATTTTTGTTTATTACGAAAAATTACACATGTATTAATAAAAAAAGTGTTAGATAAATTAGCATGTGTTATAGAAGTTCCTAAGCGTCCCGCTAGGGGGTTTTGCGACTATAAATAGAGGTACGCGCTTTATTTGCATTTATTTCTCAACTTGCTTTCGACGCGAAGAAATTGTAAGTACATTTTAAAATTTGGGGAATTACATTTTTTAAATGACCGTTTATTGTTATTATTTTGGCACGATGGAAGTTGACCGAAGAGTAATAGATTATTCAGTCTGTTTTTATTGAATTTTAGAAAAAGTTCGTGCATTGCACCGAAACACCCAACTGTTCACAAATAAGGTCAAACGTGGTCTCGAATATAAAGGCGAAAATTAAAAAGCTTTTCTACAAGAAGACTTATTATGCCACGAGGTTCTCGACAACTCATCTAAACAAGTCTCATCGAAACAACCCCATCCAAGCCAGGTCCATCTAAACAAGTAGACGACGGTTGGAAGGATATAGTCGAGATAAAAATTGCCAGTATAACAAGTTGGCAAGCCAAAATATAACTCTCCTCGGAAGAGTTCAGTGAAGCGTAACTGTATCCGTGGTTCTGCGGTAGAAGGCTCACCTGTCGTGCAAGAGACGTCTATAAAAATCGTGGACGTGCCTACGAAAAACTATTTAACTTGCAGAATTCCGGCGAAGTTTATGATAACGAATCAAACCGTATTAAATATTTACGCAGGACTTTAAAACAATGGCCCTCGATCTTAGCACCCGTTTCAACCCTAAAAATTTTTACTCAATAGATAAAATCATTCCCAGTTCGTCTCGAAAGTATAGGTGTAAATCTATGCTATTCGAGTGTAATTTTAAAAATTTAGACCAATTAAACCACGCGGATATCAGTAACCAACTGACCATTATTTTCCAATCGATATTAGATAGAATAACGGCCGATAATTTAGGCTACACGCGCGTCAGGGTGGTTGTAATTTCCGATGAGCTGCAAGATCCGATAAATTTCCAATTAATGAATATTAATGAGTTGACAGCTGAGAGAATTTTAACGGGGATTGAAAAGGTAGCCCAGTCCGTAAAAACCATTTATCTAGATTCACCCCTCCGATTCGACCTAATATTTCTTCAAGATACCCCTATGAGAGGACTTCCTCGCAGCGTTAGAACAAGAAGCTATGAATGTTTAGATCAGTATATTAACCAAGGTAACACATTTATCTCCATTAGAAATACGGACAATTTATGTTTTACGAGAGCCCTGGCGGTGTGAAGAGTTTTGGCCGACTATCAGCATTTGAAAAGTTTAGGACAGGGTGCTAGTTTTAATCAAAACGATTTAAAGACAATTAGAAATGGGCAAAAGCCCGAACAAGAAATTGAAGCTAAAAAATTACACGCCCTAGCGGGGGTTCACGAAGGCCCCGTAGAAATAATAGACATTAACCGATTCCAAAATATATTACCCGACTACCAAATTATATTAATCTCGGCGGAAGATAATTTCGATAAAGTGTTTATTGGGCCCTTCAAAGAAAAACAAATTTTCCTCTTAAAAATTAAAGACCACACCCACGTCGTACGATCTTTTTGGGGCAAAATATTATTGTAAATTTTGTCTAGTCCTTTTATACAAAAACAAAGAAAAAAATCACGACTGCGGACCCGAGCTTAAATGCCGCCGCTGTCGCGGCCCCGAATTCCACCCCAGTATAGAACAGGCTACCCTTTGTAATGACTGTAATCGGTATTTTGCCGGACCAAATTGTTTCTCCCAACACGTAGAACTAGGAACCTGTCAGGTTTTAAGGCGCTGTTTAAATTGCGGGAAAGACTATGAAGGTAATCATGATTGCGATAACAAATGCGCTTTTTGCAAAATTGAGCATCCCAAAAACGAGTGTCACGTCCGCCCATTAGAAATAAAATCAAATGAGAAACGACTATGTTATTTTGATTTTGAGACCATAACGACTGACACTAAAATTAGACCAATTTTAATCATTTCCGCGATGCAAGAAGCGCCATTTTCGACCAATTATGATTACCGGCAATTTCACGGCTTTGATTGCGTTCAAAATTTCCTAGATTATTTATTAGCATGCCAGGTTACAATTAATGGTCGCAAAAGAGATACGGTTACGAGGCCGGTCTTTGAAAACGTCATATTAATTAGCCATTTCGGGAGTGGTTTCGATACGCTCCTTATTCTTAATGGTCTATTAAAACGAAAAATAAAACCCGAGATAATTTATACCGGTTCCAAAGCCTTGGGTATGTTTCTCGCTCAATTTAAAATAGCCTTTATCGATAGTTACATGTTCCTACCTACAGCCCTTCGAAATTTCTCGAAAACTTTTAAGATTGTCCAAAAGAAAGGGTATTTTTGTTATTCATTTGCTACGGAAAACAATTTAGATTACATCGGCGCCCTCCCCGAGAAAGAATTTTTTGGTATCGACAAATTTACGGACGAGGAAATCGTAGAATTTAATCAATGGTACGATTCCCAACGTTACGTCGTTTTTGATCTAAATAAAGTTTTAACCGAATACGCGATCGATGACGTTAAACTTTTACAGAAAGGATTCGATAGTTTTAGAAATTTATTTTTAAAAACCGTTGATTTTGATTTGTTAGGGTCAAACGCCATAACGTTGCCGGGAGCCGTCACAAATTTATTCCTTAGTAGATTTGTCGAACCAAACACTACCGCGATAGTTCCGGGGACGGGTTATAGGAAACGGCATAGTGTCAAGGCCCTAAAATGGTTAGCATATTTGGAAAAAAAAACCCAACGTGAAATTTCAAACGGCGCGATCGCTAGGTGGAGAACATGTCATTTATCCCTATCGATTAGACGGTTATTGTTCCTCGCCCGAAATAATTGCCGAATTTTACGGCTGTCATTACCATAAATGCCCACTGCACACTGACCATCAGGCTAACGATAAGCAGTTAAAAGACTATAATTTAAATATTTATCTCAAAACCCTCGACCGCGAAAATTTTTTAAAAAAGGAAAGGCCTAATGCACAGTTTATTAGTATATGGGAGCACGAGTATGATGAGTTAGTAGAAGACCCAGCAATTGCGAGTTTTTGCGATTCCCTACCCTTTACCAAACCGATAGGAGCGAGAGACGCCATTCGCGGGGGGAGGGTCGAAAACTTTGTAATTTACGCCGAAGCCACTTCCGATCGACCAATCAAAGTCGTGGATTTTAATAGCATGTACCCTTCCGTCCAGATGAGTTCCTATAAATATCCCAAATCGAGCACCGAAATTATAACTTGTAACTTTAATTTTTCCGTTAACGCTTATTTTGGTCTGATTAAAGCTACGGTGCTGCCACCTACCGATTTAAACCTCCCTATTCTCTCAGCTAAAATTAATAGTAAAATTTATTATACTCTCTGCTACAAATGTGCAGCTGAACAATGTTTCGAATGTACCCATACTGATCGAGAGCGTAGCATAACCGACGTGTGGACGACCCCCGAGTTTTATCTAGCGATAGAATACGGTTACAAAATTATGAACATTCACGAAGTACACCATTATAAAGAGACATTCGATAAAGATGGTCCGCTATTCGATGACTATATTCGGCTTTTTTACAAAATCAAAGTTCAAAATTCGTCGTATCCAAAAGACATAATTACATTAGAACAAAAACTTAATTATTTACGAGACTTTAATGAAATTGACGGGTTAGATTTAAAGTTAGACGATATAACCGATAATCCCGCTTTAAAGGCTATTGGTAAACTTAGTCTAAACAGTCTGTGGGGCAAAAATTCCATTAATTTAAATCGAGGCCAAAGTGTTTTTATTAATTCTTATAAGGAATTAGTTGAAATTTTAGCCGATAAAACAAAATAATTAACGGATTTTAAACTACTAGACGATGATATTGCCTTAGCCACCACACGTTTTCGGGAAGACTACGTTCCAACTTATCGGAAAGGGTCACCAACGATAGGCGCGTTTGTAGCCAGTTACGACCGTATTAAATTGTACAAATTAATGGCTCAAATTGGTCCTAATTTAAATTATTTAGATACTGACTCTGCTTTTCTTTATATGAGTAAAGACTTGAATATTCCGCTAGGGACTACGCTAGGTACATTAGCTGACCAGTATCCCAATGAAAATATAAAAGCCTTTATTTCCTTGGGATGTAAAGCTTATTCAATTTTATTCGAATCTGGAAAAATTGTCACTAAACTGAAAGGCATTACATTGACTAAAAAAATCAGTCAATTGTAAACTTTCAAGCTTTGAAGGACCTCGCTACACGCAACCAACAATTGAAATACAGCGTCGAAGTCCCATTTAACGTAAAAAGTTTAAAAACGGGGCAGCTATTCCAAAAACCAGCTGAAAAACTCGTTGGATTTACGTCAAACAAGCGGATCTTTAGAAGCGACGGTACCAGTATCCCTTTTGGCTACAAAAATATCATTTAAAATTAATTGTATCTATAAAAATATGCATTGAGTTTTTCAATAAATTTGAATGTAATTAAAAATATTTTAATTGTATAAATTATTTGTGTTTTTTAATAAATTAAAATGTATCTATAAAAATTGATTCATTTCGAAAAATTGGGCCGCTGAATAGTGTCGAAAATGATTAGTTTCTCTTAAAAAGACACTGATCAAAAGGCTGGGACAAGCTGGCGTGTAAAAAGCGAAAGTTATTGCCGTTCTAGCTCTATACGTTAAACGGCCGCTCTCCATCCGCCCTGTCTAAGCCCGCAGGATATCTCGGCGCTGGCGGTTTGGCGAGAGGGAAGACCGAGGGAGGCGTTACGCACGCGGTGAAGTTATTCAAAACACACATTCCTCATTCTACGAAAAAAAAACGTTTTTATTAAAATATCTCACAACCGTTATATAAACTCTAATACAATTAGAGCATCGGTTTTAACATCGAGGGGATTGTACTTAAATGTCCGTGACATCCGGAGGAATAACAGCTCATGAAAAACGTGATCTGAATATCTCATTTCGGATTTTTATTCTTTTTATAAATAAAACTTAGTAGGTGTTGGTAATAAAAAATCGCGATTGGTTTCGTATCTAAAATAGCCGATTATCAACTCGTACAACAAAAAATAATACAAATCGTAGACCTAAACAGATTTAAAACTTTGTAAATATCTGATAACCGTAAACTACCTAAATTTCTAATAAAATATTTTATTAATATTTCTGGTAGAATATGAACTTACAAAAACAATTAATGAGAGCTATTTTGGTCAGTTATTGAGATTGGATTGAATTCATATTTTATATCTCACGTTTCAAAAACTTCAAAGCTAGATAGTAACCTGTCTTAAAGTTGAAAAACTTCACGTAATGTTCTATATCAACCATGTACTTTTAGATTTTCTTTCCATTGGTATTAAAAATATTCAATGTGCTTTTAAATTTCGTTGTAATAATTTGATTACAGACACATAGATTAAAAAATTATGATAGATAGGTAGTCGTAAAACACAACGAATTTTTTTTCTTATTCGCTTTTTATACTGAGAAACGTATTCTTTGCCGCGATATTGAAATCTCCTAACAAAAAAGTCCTGAAAGATTAAGAAACTAGTCTATTAAATAATAGCCAGGCTAAAACCCAAAGCGCCACCAAATCGTGAAGCGACTTTTACATTAAACAGGTATCAAACATTAGTTAAAAAACTTGTGTTTAAGTTGTTAACTAAACATGATTTTCTGTGAAATGACCCTAAAGTTTAATTGCCAACATTATTAAAGAAAATATCAAATCGATAGGCTGCTACGTTTTTTGCAAATTTCGTTAAAAATTAACTTGATTAACTGAGTGTTATATTATAATCTAAATAAAATAGTTATTAAATGTCTGTGTAGTATTTCTGTTATGTAAATTTTTTAAAGAAGCTCTTATGTAAGAAAATAGTCTTTGGCCATTTATCTAGCTGTACTTTTTATTGTTCGTATAATATATAAGTTGATATATTATATAAAGTATGTCATAATTTAAAACTACATTACCTCCTCTCGGAATAAATTGCAACTCTATTTGAAATCTTAATATAATTGACAATATCGATTAATAATAATTCCCATTGAACCGTATAGGAGTGAAAATCTCAATAACTGACCACAACACCTATAAGTTTAAAAAGATAACAAATCACCCTCTAAATAGCTCTGTATTTAGAAATTATGTTAATGCTATTAAAAAGATGAATCTCCTAGTGGTGAAAAATGGCAATTAAATACAATAAGGTTCTAAATATGGCTGCCACTTACGAAAATTAACGAACCGTACATGTTACAACTTGTTATAGTCTATTAAACCGCTGCGGAAACATTACTCGCGCCGCTTGGTTAACACGGAATAATAATATACGATAGATTAGAGGATTTTTTAACGTTTATTGTGAGTGCGATTATAACAAAAAGTATAAATGTTTTCAGTAACAAGTTATAGCTTTTGGTCCGAGTTTTGGCGACAACGTATTTGGTAGGCTTAGCTTTTTACTGCAATATTACCCGAAATATCAACATTAAACTAACATACAGGAACATTCGTTGGTCAAGTATTTAAACATTGCTTACATTAATAATGCAGTCGTTACAATCAGGGTAGTGTGAGATGACCCCAAACACGCTTCCTAACGGATAACAGGATATACTATCTTTACTGTCATTAACGTAATGCCTATGTTAAAAACTTGAAATATCCAATAAAAAACTAAACTCCCTAATTTCTTCACCTCAAAAATAACCTTGAATACACAGTTTCCAATTTATAAATTTTAGGCTTATTATTTACGATGGCCAGGCTTAACAATTAAACTTTACCCCGTAATGTACAATGTTTACCGCGCGTCCTCATTAACGGTAATATAAAATTAATACATGATACATTGTTATAATATTTATCAGCTTACACCCCAGGCACTACCTTAGGCCTAGCGACTTTAAATGCGACGTTTAAGGTTAATATATATAAAAATCTGTTAGCAACAACTTGTTAAAAACAAGCTTGATCTAAAGTATATATGGCAAATTTCCTTAAAATAACAGAGATGGACACCCTTTTCAATATACCCTACAGAACCCGTTTAAATATGAATCATTAAAGATGGCGGCCAAAACACATGAATTTCCAACCAAAATTACTAAGAGTTCATATAACAACCGTTAAAAGAGAGACCAGCCTCCAAACTTTACCCCGTTCTGTTAAGTCTTTTTTACCGCGCTTCCTAACGTTAAAACACAGCTTATAAAACTCTTTAATATTTACTACTTAAGACCACTTGTTGATTAACCCCCAAGACGTTACCTAAATGTTATAAACAAATATACTGATTTACCCGCCAAATGGCTAAGAGTTCAACCATATAACATCCACTAAAAGAGATCACTTGTTCAGGTCCATAATCCCAAAGACGCTTCCTAACCGTTGTCAGGTAATTAAACCATGCAAACTTTTATACTATTAAATAAAAACTTTACCCCCCTCCACTTGTTCATTGATCCTTTTCGCGCTTACATCATCATAAACGCATGTTAAATCCCCGCCAAAAATGCTAATGAGTTGTTAACCATCTAGCAACCAGGTCAATTAGCTCTAACGTGTAATTATAAAGGTACAAACTTTACCCGTTTCCCCGCCATAAATTAATATTCAAACATATAATAAACCTACAGAGTGTAACTACTTATTGATCGACGCTTACAATTTCCCGCCCAAAATTAATATTCAAACATAAAATAAACAAGTGTAACTACTTGTTGATCCTTACACAAATGTTAAATTCCCGCAAAAAATGAGTTGTTAACCATATAGCAACCAGGTCAAATACCCCTAACGGTTAATTATAAAGGTACAAACATGTAATAGACCTATAGAGTACAAACTATACCCGTTTCCCCGCCAAAATCATGTCAAACATGTAAAAGACCTATAGAGTTTAACCACTTGTTCACTGATCCTCGCGTCGCTTTCCCGAAACACATGTTAAATTCGCGCCAAAAATGATTTGTTAACCATATAGCAACCAGGTGAATTACCCCTAACGGTTAATTATAAAGGTACAAACTTTAGCCATATATTGATATTCATGTCAAACATAAGTGTACATTAATAAACCTAAAGAGTTTCACCACTTGTTGATCGACGCTTACACTTTCCCGCCCAAAATTAATATTCAAACATATAATAAACAAGTGTAACTACTTGTTGATCCTTACACAAATGTTAAATTCCCGCCAAAAATGAGTTGTTAACCATATAGCAACCAGGTCAAATACCCCTAACGGTTAATTATAAAGGTACAAACATGTAATAGACCTATAGAGTTTAACCACTTGTTCACTGATCCTCGCGTCGCTTTCCCAAAACACATGTTAAATTCACGCAAAAAATGCTAATGAGTTGTTAACCAAATAGCAACCAGGTCAAATACCCCTAACGGTTAACTGGTAATTATAAAGGTACAAACTTTATAACTAGTAAATACAAACTTTACCTCCCCTCCACTTGTTCATTGATCCTTTTCGCGCTTACCAAACACATGTAACTATACTATCCATATAACAGGTCAATGACCCCTAACGGTAATCCACCTAGTTAAACAATACCGCGCTCATTAATATTCACCTTTTTTAAATGACCTTGAACAGGTTGATTGACAGGTCGACTAATTAACACCTGTTAATCTCATTAATTATTCAGGTCACGCGCGTGACACGCGCACGAGGGGGGGTCGGCAACGCGATTCCCCGCTTCATTCCCCCCCGTCACGCAGCTGTGGACGCGGTAGCCACGCCCCCGCTTGGCTAGGAATAGGGGGGTAAACTACTAATATATAATAATCTTTTAATAAAGCTTATATTTTTAAATTATATTATTTTAAATGCTTGACCGATGGACGACCTATAACTGGAAAAAAATGCAATCCTCTACGCGGGTAGCTTTTACTATAACAACTAGAAATTGTATTAGTATTTAAAAAAATTAATTTACATCGAAATAGTTTACGAGAGCTTCCACGGACGTTTTACAGAATTTTCGAACAGGTATACCATCTTGGTGAAGTTTCTGGCGCACACTCATTATAGGATTTAACTGCAAACTGCAAAAATACGATTATATACTTCATTTTATATATGACAATACATTTAATCTAGAATAGACTTAATATAGAAATAGCATGAGTTTTCTTTGACTATTTCGATCCTACATTGTACATTACAAGTTTCCTTGATGAAGAAATGCAGCCGTCTTTAAGTTGGCTCGACCAAAATAAGACGTGGTCTTCATGTTATAAAATGTTCCTATTCCGAAGTATATCGCGAAAACCAAACCGTGAAGAATGATTATGATGCTCTCGATATTGTCTTTCAAACTTCTACAGAGCTCTACTTAACCTCACTTATGGTTTGATTTTCTTGCACGATGCTCATTCTACATCTGAGAAACTATTTAAGAATTTTATTTTAATACAAGACTATTTATATGTATTGTAAAACACTTGAATTACCTCTAACATAGACTTCAATCAGTGTTCAACCTCTATTTATTATTTCACAACATGTATTTTACAAAAAATGCTCTTATCTTTGTTAGATATGTATCCCAAGAAAATAAAAAGGTCAAACCGAGGGGTCGGGCATTCCCAAAAAAAACGTACGCGATTTCATCAGATTTCGCGATTTCGTCAGATTTCGCCAAAGACTTCGCGATTGTATAAGAGATTTCTCGATTTCGTCAAAAAATTCGCGATTTCATAAGATTTCGCGATTTCGTCAGAGATTTTGAAATTTGGTCAGAGATTTTGCGATTTCGTCAGGGATTTCGCGATTTCGTCGGAGATTTCTTGAGAAGTGTACGGGATTTTGTACAAATGTCCGACCCCTCGGGTCAAACTGTTTTAAACTTCTATATTTCAAATCGTTTCCAATAAATTGTTTTATAGTCTTATATGATCACGTATTTTGAAGTTGCCCCCTACAATTAACTTAATGTTTTGAGTTTGTAGCACTTAGGCAATTTTATCTCAAACGTTGTTAATTTATTTGAAGCGAAAATAATTTCATATTTACCTCAAGGTCTTGGTAGAAGACTGCGCAATTAAGGCTATACTAATAACGATTTTGATTAATAAAAGATATAAGATTAATTTCATTTTCAATATAATCACAGCTATAATAGATGACTACACAACAAAGTCAAAATCAAAATGAATGTAGGTACTGGTACATTTGAGCCCTTTGGAATTTAATCCATAGGAACGTGTACAGTAAAACGTATAAAAACAAAATGATTCCATTATTTTGTTTAATCAAGAATGTATTTATTTATACTCAGGGAGAATGAATATGTCGAGATTATTTTTAGCGTTTATCCAATTCCACCCGTTGGGGCCCCCGGTATGCTCCTCCGCTTTAATAAAATCAAATAATACTGCAATCGCATTGGTTCTTAAAAATTACGTTTTTCGACGCGATTAACGCTGCTGCGAGGACGCAAAAAATAAGACCGCCTCCTTTATTCCTCCCCCCTTAGCGTGACGGGGTTAGGGTCTCAACGTGTCCGTCAATAGTCTCGACATATTCATTATCCCTGAGTATAAATAAATAGATTCTTGGTTTAATTATATAATTTAAAAATAAATGTTTGTTCTTTAAATTGTTACAATTAGTATGGTGGCTGTAGTGGTGTAGGAAATCCGCATTGATTAAAAATTTTGTATAATTTATAGTAAAACAACGTTTTTTGAAATAAATTATATACCTTTGATAATTTACTTATGTTTAGCATTAAAAGGTTTTGTTCGTGTATTTTTTAAGGCAACAAAATAGCTTAATGTTCAAATTCAAAATAATTTTTATTTTTTTAGATATTTTTGAGGTGTAGAGGGCCTAGTCGTCTTGCGACTTATAGCCCTCGTGCCTATACAGTAGTTATATTTTTTCAACAAAGTTAATAATGAGCTATAAAAACATTAACAAAGGTAATATATATTTATAAAAAGAAAAAAAAAGTAAAATAAACAACTATCAAAAAACAAATAAAAATAATCCACATTATTAATTTGTAAAAGTGAGATATATACAATATAAGTTTACTAAGAAACGTTAACCACTTTACGGAAAACATCAATATTATATCACTCTTACTTGTAAATTTAAAAAATCAATCATTAGCTTAGTACTTTCATTTTTACGTATCTCTTTACGGAATGATACGTTTTTAAATTTGCAAGGTCTCTATTTTACTCCGAAGTAGAATAAAGATGTTATTTTCTTTGATATGTTACATTTTGGCACTGTTAAAAAGTTTTCGGACCTAGTCACCGTAAAATTAGTTTTTAATTCAAATAGACATTTTGTATTATTTCCTAGGTTTTTATATATAAATGTTCTACATGAATACTTGTACAATTGCCCGATATTAAACAATTTACTTTTTTCATAAAATGGCTAGTTGGGGTATTCCATTTGACGTTATAAATGCTTCTAAGCGCTAGCTTTTGTAACTTTTTAATTCTGTCCAGGTTGTGTTTTGAAGTGTTGCCCCATGAGACAATACCATAACATATATACGAGTAAAAAAATGCGTAATATAAATCAAACAATGTTTTTCTTGGAAAAAATTCTTTGCACTTTTTTATTATATAAGAAGAATAAGCTAATTTTTGGCATAACGAATTAACATGTTCAGTCCAATTTAATCTATGGTCAAACCATATACCTAAATACTTGTACTTTAGGACCCTTTTAATTTCCGAACCTTTTATATATATTTTACATAGTGTTTCACATATTTCTTTATTAATATTTGCGAATAATATATATTCAGTTTTGTTATTATTTAATTTAAGACCGTTTTCTTCGAGCCAATTATTTATTATTTTCAGATATTTATTCGCAGATTTAATTAACGGTTCCAGCGTTTCATTTTTAACAATAAAATAGTATCGTCAGCGTATAGTGTTAGAAAACGTTTATAATTTTTGACCATTTACCAAATTATAAATATCAATCATAAATGAAAGAGGTAAGTCATATTAGTCAGAACAGTATATTGGAGCTAGGTAGTGGGAATTGATTAAAATTAGACCAAATAGTATTTGGTCTCAGCCCTTAAGTCAGTGTACAATACATATTGATTGGTCGCGAATTAAGTGATCAAAGAATCGGAAATTTCCTCAAGAAAGGTTAACGTCAAGGCACGTTGCATTGGCGAAATAACATGGAGCTATTCTTGCTGGGTGGTGAAATTTTATCTGAATTTTAATGAAATAATCGGTAATGTGTTCAAGTAGGTCAATGTCACCAAATGCTCATATCGCTTGAAGATTTTAATATCATAAAAATTACGTTACCTTAATCACGGCCCCCTGCACGCACTTGCTCCGCGTGCGCTCTGCTGGTGACGATAGCGGCCCCGAGAAATCGCTTCAAAACAGTGAAAGTCGAAGGGCGGGTTGTCTAGCGCCAAAAATTAAAATCTGGGAAAAATTTTAACTAATTTTGCACGGAGATGTTAGGGGAAAGATAACCAAGTCTTGGTATTTCGTATATTATTATTAGCATAGTTATTTTCGTGATAAATGACGTTAGTTATATTTAAGTTAATTATTAATAAACAACTTAACAAGTGTTGAGATTTTTTGAAGCTAAATATTTCGCGGAATAAATTATTAAAAATCGGCATTCCAGCTAGGAGAAGGCGCTGGCTAATGGTACCTAAAAATGTAAACATGCAACCAAGGAAGATGGACCAACACTGGTTTTTTGGCCAGCTTTTCGTTATGATTTACACTTAAAGATTATTAAGTGTAAGTAGTTGTAATTAGGATATTTTCTTAATTATTTATTTAATTATTATTATATTAAAGTCGTTTTCCATTGAGAACCAAATTTGTCGATGGATCTGTGGTGTTTTCAGAGATGCAATCTACACTGAACTATGAATTGAAATGACTATTAATGATTTCCAAAACAATAAGTTTATTGAGTGCCTTTGATGAAATACATAAAAATTATACACCAAATGGGACTGGTTACAAAAGAATTGTAAATGAAAAGCCGTTGATATATATCAAATTTCTTTGGAAACGCTACTGTTCTATAGGAGATGGACATTGTTGAAACTCTTTTCTTTTTGAGAGAAATGAATAAAATGCTGGATTTCGTACAAATCAGTTTGAAGGCGTCAGAGTGGGCTGGAACATCAGAAGAATAAGATAAAATTTATATAAGAAGAATATTTACTGAGGAAAGGTTGTTCCCTAAGAATTCTGTCTGTGTTTGCAAGATAAGAGTTTTCTGAAGATTTCACCAATGCTATTCCATGTATGAACAACGAGGCAAGAGACACCAATATGGCAAGATTGAAAGAAAAAAAAACAATGCGTAGATTCTTTGCCTCTGATTGAAAGCTATGTTTTATCATTTATGGCACAAATTATATACATACCTAATTGTTATAATTTTCATTGGAACATAAAGCGTGTACCACTAGCATAAGCCTTGAAAACTAAATGCATTTCAATTAAGAATCGAATGGAAGCAAAAATTGTTTTAATAAAATGTAAGATTTTGTGCCAGTTATTTTAGTTTAATTTTCAATTTATTGCAATTAGTTTTAAAACCTAAGTTCCCGACGCTAACCGAGGTGGAGGCTGGTACGCCGCTCATGTTGGCAATGATTAAAAACATTAAACGAAGTCAACTTCTAGCGTCTCAAGTCAAAAGTACAAAGCAATTAATTAAACTTTTAAAACATAATACAGAAAGGACATTTCTGTAACGATAGATCTTGTACTTTTGACAGGGGCCTTTAAAGAGATCATGTACACTTTACTTTCATTAATAGTGAAAGTTACGTTCACCATCCCTTTAAAATTGGCCAATGATCACCTGAAAATATACTTTTGGTTATTTTTTTGAAGATTAAGAGAAAAATCTTTTTGCACTTATCATAGACATGAAAATCGTATAATACTTACGAATAATTACCTCTCCGAGGGGACTTTGTACCCAAGGAGAGTTTATACAACCAGCGTGTCAGTCTGTGTGTGTGTGTGTGTGTGTGTGTGTGGCCTGCGAACGCGTTCGCATTTTCGGGGTTCGCTTTCGAACAACCGTTTTAGCAGTTTAAAGGTTGGCAAAACCACCGTGTGACGGTAAGCGTTAACGGATAAATTTGCGATTGCGTTGAGTTTTTTTTTTCGTTAACGCCCACCGTCGCTACGTTTGTTATAATTGACTTTTAGGACGGACCAAGTGCTGAGTGTTATGGCAACCTCTCAACTTCCAATAGCAGGGTTTCCACCAAATGTTAACGGTATTCGTCTTAGTATCAATTTGCGATCCTGAGCCCTCCTACATGACAGGCGAGTGTTCTAACACAGAACCACCGATACATGCTACGGCTTAAAGAAAATTATAAGCTCAGCTTAAGCGGAAGCGTTTATTGCAAATTAACAGAGTATTAAATTTCGGTTGGACGGCATTGGTCTTTTTCATGCGGTATGTGTCACAACGTCAACTGGAAGTCTACGAGTCGTCCACTACCAGATGTCGAAAATGGCTATTCCACGGTATCTTCATCAAGGGCAAGAGTTGAAATAAAATGAGCGTTAAAGGTGTGGCTATAGTATTTCGTAAGCGAGAAAAATACAATGACCCTCTGTAGATATTTATTTCATTAAAATTTTCTTCGTATTATATTCAACTGATAAACTTTTACTGTAAAAAGGGGTTAATTCAATTGTGCATTGTTATAGTACGTCTAACTCACTGTTGTAACTACTTATTTTATAAGATTCTGAATAAATTAAAATTGGTCGTTTCGTCTCAATTATTTTAATTATAATTAAAATTTTATACCGGGCGGGATAGAACTGGGATAACATTTTTAGCAAATAACTCTGAATTGCGGAGATATATCTTTCGAGAAATTAATACCACTAGGGACAATTCTTCCGAGGAGAGGTTTATTTTGGCTTGCCAACTTGTTTTAATAATAGACCTTATTAACCTGTTCAATATAGAGGCTCATTGACATAATCTTTCACTCGCAAATCTGTTGTTCAGAATTTTAGGCGGTGATACACTCTTTCAAATCTTGATTAGGTTGATATTGGTCTTAGCAGGTGATGTTGATCGTAGTAGGTTGTGGTTGTCATACTCATAATCAATGGTATTTTGCAGTTAACTAAAGTTAAAAAATTATTCCATAATTTAACTGATAATTAAGTGATAAATAACTTATAGAAATTTCTTACCATTTGAGAAGTCGATGCAATATGAACCACACTTTGTGGACCTTCCGTGAAAGAGGTTTGGTTCATTCACTCGCCCTAATCTGGCTGATATAGTTTTTGTGATGTTGGTGATCATTGGTTGTACGACTTTCTTGCAAATTATTTCTGCGATTAGATTAGAGTGTTCATCATCCAAATCACATTGGATGTATGGACACGCAGCAATTCTTGGAATTAATGAGCTGCAATGATTTGACATATTCCGGGTGATTCTCGCAGATAGGGCACAGCTCTCTCTAAAAATGTAGTCACCATCGCCATTAACATGATAACAGATTGTCGGGGATATCTTAGATCACCTCTGTCTCAAATTTTTATCAGTCCTACTAATGGTGAATTTGAATCAGCTTGCGATAAGTTTTCAATGCACAACTGACACAATTTATTTTCCTCCATGATCCGAGTAACGTAGCCAGCCAAATACGTTATACTTGCTAGTTTTAATGTTGCTCTCTGCGTTTCTTTCTGTTCGTCCAAACCACAGAATAAATCGGTAACATCGGATGGTAGCAATTTGTTTTGGTTAAATGTATTTGACATTCTTTCTAATTACTCTAGTCCAGCATCAAGCCTAGCTTGTAATAGTAAAAAGCTGTCTACAGGAACGTTAGTTGTTTTGGGATTTGATTTTGCAAATGTGTCTTTCTTCAAAATATTTTCTAAACTGAAAATTGTAGCTCCTGCATCCAGCATGTCATTGCGTCCGGACATTTGTCTTTGGATACTGAAAAACATTTTGACAGCGTCGCTGGTTAACTTTCTTGTGAAGACAAAATGAAAGCCAGATTCAAGGAGTCTTTCCTACGAGATATTGTGGACATGGTAGTTATGTAAAGAGCCTCATGTGTTTCTTTTGTTAGAACTGGCTTCTCGCATTCTGACAGTACACTATCCAGATACAAAAACAAATCATCTTTGAGCCAGACAAGTCTCTCGTCATCGATTGAAAAAAAGGAAGCTTGTTTGGATTTCTAGTCTCGTATCCAATGCTCTTGGTGCCTAAATTGTGCATATCCTACCATTATTGAATAGTCTTCATGTATGCTATTGTAGGTCCAGCTGTTTTGAACTTGTCAGCCAATTGATGGCTTCTTGGGTAGGTCTTCAGATACTGAAGAGAGGCTACGACTGGGGGAGAAAAGATATCTATGGCTCGCTTCACATTCATCTTCTCAAAAATTGTCGGATAAATCGCCTTTCTTGTAAGGCAACGAACGGCTTTGATGTTTTCCTTCAACTGTAGCTCGTAGAGCTCGATGACATACTTTCCTGACACATCTTCTGAACCTTCTACACTGATAGTTTCGAGGAACTTTGTTTTGATGTTCTTGATGATGTGGCTAGGATCAAAACTGAGATGCTTGATTCTCTATCCTCAGGGTGTGGAACTGTTGGAATAAGGGTGGTACGTGGACCATTTCTTAATAAGCGGAACATTGCACAGTTGGTTTTGTGGTTATCAACTGAAGTATAAAGTTCAAGCCAGATAACCTTTTTAAAACACATTTCTTTAAAAAACCAACAAGATCAGATAATTTATTAGAAACTCCTTTTTGTAAGACAACCAAAAAATTAACATCTATATTTTACGCTGGGGTTCAACTATTTAATTTATATTACCATATTATCGCAAACCTAAAAACTGAAAACGAAATCAAGAAAACCCTCAAAAGAGCAATTTATGAAAACGAATAACATACTGTTTTTATATATAGGAGGTTTGTTTATAAGTTACATAATCTGCTGACCATTTACTTAGTTTTAATATTCGATTCTTTTTTCTTTCTTTCTTTTTTATTCAGTTTTGTTTTATTCCGTTTTTTAAATTATTACTGCGCTTTTTTTATTATTGCACTTAACTTTTGCCTTGTTGGCTTGTGTTTTTCTTTTCTTGTTTACTTGTTTATTTTTTTGTGTTATTAATTAACTTTTGAAAAATGTTAAATTATTGTCTGATATTGCAAGAGGGCTATAAGTCGCAAGTTGACTTGGCCCTCTAACTAAATGGGGGAAAAAAGCTCGAAATAAAACATTTTTTGAATTTGAATTTGATTTGAAAGATAATAAATCGGAAAGCTTGTATTTTTTGTATAACCGACAATGTTAAATTGTAAAGCTCTTCACCTGTGAGTTTTTTTGAGAAAAAGTACGCACCAGGGATGTTAAATGCGATGGAAATTCCACTGATCAAAAAACAAAGAAGTTGATTGGCAACTACTGGATCCTGAGGTCTTGGAAGTTCAACTTGATCCGATATACTGACATTAGGCTCTGATGTACTTGCTGTAGCTGAGGCTGATGTGTTTCGTAGTGTCTTTTAAGGCAAAGATTCTGTCTAACTTCTTATCGTAGATGGCTTGCGGTTTGATGGTCATTTCGTCAATAATCAGCGAGACTAATCGGTTTTCGGGCTTAAGTTGACTCGCTTCTTGCGACAGTCTTTCTTTCATGATTGGTGACACGCCTGTTTCACCGTTAATACCTCCGACGTATCTTTTGAGCGTTCACTTAGATGGTAAAGATAGAATGCGATAACGTCTTGGGAAGTTGTATCCTTCCGGTGAAGAAAAGTTCCATATAGCACATTGACTTACGGAAACTTCATTCCATGTAGGGCGCTTTTTCTTATAGTTGCAAACTATGTTCAACAAGAAAATAGCATCTTAATTTCGTTCGTCAGCGTCAGACACAAGTTGTTGAACCTTTTTTACTGGAGGCGTATTGGTTCATGAGGGTCTTTGAAAGCATCAATGACTGTGTGTCAGAATTTATAGCCCGGTGTACCTAGTAACAGAGACCATACCACCAGAGGTCTATCCTCATAGTGCCCTACGCCAGCGTCCACAAGCCCAGACAGGTGACAAATCCAGCATGGGTAATAGTACCCTAATACTGATGGTCGCACCTTTGACGCGAGCCACTCAACCCAGCAGAAGGTGCAGCAATGGGTGGACCATTTCCCACTTGGCACACAGCAGTGGGATTAAGAGTGGATGCTGTAGCAACTCCAGCCGACACCCTACCTACGTAGGTAACGGGTCAAACCCTTTTGAGAGAGCTCCTAAAGGGGAGCGACGCTCACACAGCGGTCCACATAACCCGGCTGGTTGCAAGTGATTGTTCTTCTGCAGGACACTTTTCCTTGATTAAAAAAGGACCTTTCCTTTTCCTGCTTTAGAAAAAAATACATTCTTTATATCAGGGCTACACAGGCCAATCAAAATCTCCAAAAGGTCGATATCTTACCCCACCATTGTTACAGATTCATTTGACATGGCCAACATAAGAGCTGTTGTGATAATTAGGATATCAGCGTCTTCCGCAACTTGATGTGATCAATTTTTGCATCATAAAATTTTCCGATTAGCATAGATATAAAGTGGTTCTTTTTTGGAGTTTGCAAGGAAACTCTCCCACGAGACAGTGGGCACCATCGATTCTGTAAATGATATTGCAACAGAATGTTTTCTTTGCGCTCTTCTCAAACGTTCTATGCGCTTGGTGCTTTCACAAGCTTCGACAGGGCAGCCATCTGAAATTACCACAGCATTTCATTTGTAGTTTGACTTGCCATATGATACATAACCGCTGAAATTTTCCGGAATATGTATGGCCGTTTTGCCATTTGACCCTGTGTTACAAAAAACCCCCGTCCATGACATATTTTGTATCGTTCAAGACCACCTGCTCAGTTGGCGCAAAAGCCCTGTACAAGCTCGATTTTGTTCCCATGCTCATTGAAAAGTGAGAGAGCGTAGGGGATAAGTTTGAAAAGCAAACATTCTGGCAGCACTTCATCTGAATGTTTCACGATGGTTATTCTTTGGAAAAGTGTGGTTAATGATCCTCAGGGGCTGCACTTTCTCGTTTCGTTTGAATTTTACAGCTTGAATATCACCACCAACAATGCGCTGTATACCTTTCACTCCCACCTCCTTGGACAAGTGGCAGTTGATCATCTCATCTGCCACAACACCTGTACTAACAACGTTAGTGACATTAGGTTAGTGGTCTCTGGGAACGGAGGTTGCTCGTCGAACCAATTCAGCAACTTTTGTGCGTCAGTGTTGTCTCGGTTTTGCCCAGTATCTCTGCTGTCAACGTGCTGTTCTGACATTGCGAGTTCCACTCCCGTAAAGTGTTTAATCTCTTGGCACACATTTTGCATTGCTGTGATCCCTTGTGTCCATCTTGTCACAACGCCCTCAGTTACTCCACGGCCATGAGTGAAACCACAACTTTTCTTCATTGACTTCACTAAAGTCTGTTCAATGTTCATATCACTCCCGGTTCCACACCACAGTTTCTCACTCCTACGAATGGTGAAACCTCCGGTGGAGAAACTTTCGTATTCTGCAGGTGGCAATGCAGTTTTCAAGTTATGCATGTCCTGGAGGTAAAGATGGCTGCCTTGGGAATACAGATTATGGCCACTGGCGTGAAAGAAAGGTAGCATTTCATTAATAATGTGAAGGTGTAGATCCCAGTTGCCGCTTCTTTCTGCTTCAATGAAGTGCTTAATCAAAGTCACCATTTCAAAATATATAACCCAGAGCTCGGCAGTGGGGCTTCTTATCCTTCTTGCACATCTTTCACAATTTCCTTCACATCAATACAAAGAATCACTGCTCTGTCCATGTTAAATAAAATCTCCTCCAATTGATCCCCCGTTGTTGTCAACATTAATTGAATAACTATTTTGGGCAAAGTTTTGTGAGCTCGTATTTCCCTTGCGTAGGCGTGGTCAGAAAAGATTTTTTCAGTTGCGTTCGCCACATATATGGCATTGAAAAGTTCAGTCAATCCACTACTTCGTATAATGAAACCAATTCCCCCATAAAGGACATCAGTAAATGAAATCCACCATGCCCTTTAGCAACATTTGACAGAGCAGGATCATCAGAACGGCTAGCAAGAATATATCGTGCCTTGAAGTAGAGGGGTTTGGTCAAATGTCACCAGACAGGTAACTTGGTCTACGCCTTAAGTCTTCTCTACACGGGTCAACAACGCTGTGAATATTTTATCATAATTACTTGGAGGAGCATTGGTAACTAACAAACGTTTGTTCATATGAAATGTCTCTTGTGATATCTTCTATAAATCCATTCCATCCGAAGGGGCGAGGAATGTCTCGGCCTTTCCCATAGAGCCATAGAAGATCAGGCACAGATGGAATTACAGTGCCCGTTGGTGTATAGATTTCCTTGAGATCTTTTATCTTAATTTTAGTTAAGCCTTTAGGTTTTGTCTTTTTAAAATGGATCAGTTGAGCAGTTCCGTGACCTCCAGAAACCTCAGGGGGGGTATCATTTTTAGGTGAGGGACAAATTGATTGTGGGCGACTGCATGTTTTGGTGTAATACGGGAAATGCCTCCCATGACGTGAAAGGTGTTATATCCGTCGATTGTACGTACGTTAAAATCAGAGTTATCGTACACCTGCTGTGTAAAGCAAGGCCAGTTAACTTGCAGTGGATCACCTTTAATGACTGATGCTTCCAGGCGAACAGCATCTGTATAAGACGAACAAAACCCCAATAAGGAAACCACACCGACCAATTTATTTGAGCCGCTCTTCTTGTACAAAACACTTCCCACCCTACGAGGACGGGTGACACGAATGATCTAGGCCACACTGCTGCTACAAGACTATGAGCCAGCGCTGTGCTCTTCTTCTTCCACATATCATGGTCCCCACGTTTTTTGTTTAGTACAACGGTTTCCATAAATGTATGGAAGGTAATAATAATAATAAGCTAGGCTAATACCCAAGGCACCACCTTGTAAAGCCATTTCATTCAGGTGACCGGGTTACAATGCGTAGGAGGGTGGTGGCAAGCCCTGCTAGCTACGCTAGCCAACAGCTCCTTACACTAACTATTACCTTTAACCCGAAGAGCTCAGGTGAAAACCCCTTAAACCAGTGGGAAGAGAACTTACAAACTCAACGCAGAAGGAGTAGTTCCGAGTTTTCACCCAGTGTCACAAGTTGGGATCGAACCCGGCTCCCCTTGCTGCGAGGCAGAAGTGCTAACCACTCCGCCACCCCGCTTTCCACGAGTTCCTCATTTCCTTCCAAAAACTTGTCCGGATATCCTCAACAATAATTGCAGCAGCCGTCTTAACAATCCGTAGTCTTTCATCTTGTTCATTTTTAAATGCTGGTACCAAGCATCATTCAAAATTTTATACCCTGTGTTTTTAAAACACACTAGCGGCTTCTTCTTTTGAGTTGATGATATTATGATGTCGCTTCCATATTTTTTGAGTATATTAGCTTTGATTGTCTTCTGGTCAGAACGATAATCACCCTTGATTTGGTCCATCAACTCTTCGAGCGAAAAATGGGATTCTCCATCACTATTATATCAAGGTAAGTGTAGACATCTTCCATTGCTGCTTCAACGTCATTGGAGCATGGACCTCTCTTTCGCTTCACTTGAGTTTTTGGACGATTGTGCAATTTTCTCATGCATAAACTATGATCCTGACAAACACAGGCCACCAAGTCTGGGACAGGCAAAAGTCGTTTGATTATGGCTTGACCATACTCATCACCACGTGTTTCTGCTCTTTTAATTATAGTTTCCTTCAATTTCAAAGATCGAACCTGATACACAATATGGTGATTGGTTTTCTTTCTTTTTGGTTGTTCCATAAACTCAAGTGTTATTATGAGGCTACACATTAAGCATTGAGTTTGGAAACTGAAAGGTGCTTCCATAGAACGTCTTTTGACTTGCTCCTTACCCTGCTCAACCATCTTCAAATGAGAGGCAATCATTTTATCAATAATGTAGTTTTTACGACATTGCTCATGAACCTTAACACGAGATTGTTTTTTTAAGCTGAAAATGCTCACAATCCTTCCTCTTGTTGCTTGACTCGATAAACGTTCTCAAACCTATTTCCCGCATCATTATCCAGCACTTCATCGCAAATAAAACACACGTTTGAAGACATCTTAAAACTTGTTGATTTGTTTCGTCGTTTGACTCTTAACACCGAACTACTAGAGAGGTTAAGCAGAGCGCTCTTGAAGTTTCAACGACAACGTCGGAAGTACCTAGACGTTCACGAAGAAACATTCTTTAAAATCTGTTCAGCTCGTTTTCATTTCGAGGGCTAACCAAGGATCGTATATGTTAGAAGAGGGATATAAAAAACGCCAGCGAGAGAGTCCGCGCATGGGCACTAGATGCTTCCTAAATTGAATTCGTCAAGGCCGTTGCTACCTTATTGCCAAAACGATAAAGAGCGCAATTCCGATAAAATTTAAATATATTTTACTTAAGCAAGGTACACGACGAAAATAAGAAAGTGCTTGAACAGGACTAAAGTATTGGCGCGTGGTAAATGTAGACCTAGTAGCCAACGAAACCTACATTGTTTTAATTTTATATTACATCATTTTTGCGCCAGCGAAGTTGAAACCTGGAATAATAACGTTGAAAATGATTATGTGACTCTCTACGTTGTCGTTGAAACTTCTATTCTCTAAGCATGAGAAAATACATGCAAGACGGAATTAATTTAAACAACCGCAAATCAAATTTTGTTTGTTTTTTTTTTTATAGAATTTGGTGTTGCCCTACATGGGTTATTGGTATTTGTACAGACGAAATATTAATTTCAGAGCCATCTGGTGTCATTTTAAAACATTTTGTAATTAAAAAAATTGGCATGTACCTTTATATATATGATCTAAATAAGGTATGTGCAGAGAACTGGGAGGAATTTTCTAATTGAAAGCCTTTAATATATTAATAAATTAGTGTTGTAGTGGAAAAAGTGGGTTTTTGCAAAGATAGCCGAAAAATGCTAGCGCTTTAGCCTGAACGGTTCGTCGTAGAAAAAACTTGCCATTTGTAGGAAATTTTATGATTTTTTATTTGGAATTAGTAGGTTATTTACGAAAAGTTGATAATTTCCGAGTTATAAGCAAAACACCGCCAAACAATTAGATTGTTTACTTTGTTTTAAATTTTATTAAATGTTCCGTCACGAAATTTTGTTGCCAAACCTCAGATTGGGATTTGGCACCCCAAAGAACATACAGAATCGAAGAAATCAAAACAACCCCAAAATTTCCCCCTAGGGGCACACTAAAATCTCTTTTGATGGCTAAACAACAGAGCGTACCTCATTATAAATAAAACCAATGTTACCACATTAATGAAAATGTATCAAACATTTAAAGCCGATAAGAAACACGTAAAATAATTACGAAGTTACGAGTAAGGTAACCAAAACAAAAAGGCATACAACTTGAAACTGTTTTCATAAATGACCCAATTCACTTGTAAAGTAAATACTGATAGAAAAAAATATGTAGACCACACAGGGATTCTACCCTTTGTACCTCTCATCTCAATATCTCTGCCGACCACGCTAAAACAAGATTTGACCTTTATAATTTCAAACGTAAAAAAAGTAAGTCTTTATTAATGTACTCTTCTACTTAAGCTGAGTTCAAAATATTCAGTAAAGCGTAACATTTAACCGTGGTTCTGTGGTAGAACGCTCACCTGTCGTGCAGGAGGGCTCGGTTTCGCAGCCCAGATAGTCAGACAGACACGGTGATTGTAAAACCCCTCCGAGGGTACTATCCCCTCACCGAGGTAAAAAGGTTGAACACATTTTCTTTCTTAAAGGTTCAATCTTTAATTGAGGCTGATTATCCAAGATGAGTCGAATTTTGTCAGTGGTTTCAGGGGCAGACTAACTTCGTTAATTGGTTAAAAACGCTCCTAGTTTCTGATGAGACTGATTTTCCCCGTGACGGAATTTTCAATTTACATAGTCGTCATGAGTAGCAGCAAGAAAATCCGCACGCGTCAACCAATTAATTAACGTAAACTTTCTTCAAGACACTTTACCAGATCTACTTGAAGACGTACCACTAGCCGTATGTTTTGTGCACGACGGAGCCCCCCTCATTTTAGCCCTCGGGTTACAGCTCATCTTGATGCCGAGTTTCTTCAGAGGTCGATAGGTCGAGGTGGAACTGTTGCATGGCCAGCCAGATCTCCTGATTTGACCCAAGTGTGATATCTTTCTTTAGGACCATATCAAGGACTTGGTATACAAGACTGAAGTTTGAGACGTTGAAGACCTACTTCAACGCACAATTGACGTATGTGACACAATCCGAAAAACGCCAGAAACCTTTCGTCGTCTTCGATAATCTTTCCGAAGACGCTACCAAGCTTGCCTACACACCAATGGAGGCATTTAAAATTTTTTTTTGTAAATTCAATGATCTATGTAATGTTAGTAGAAGGAAAGTGATGGCGAGACGCCGATCCCGGGATCGGGATCGTCGGGATCGTCGGGACCCGGGATTTAAGGGGTGAAATGGGGGTAAAATCGTCAAAAAGTCAATGTATTTATGATATTTCTCGCGACGATTTGTTTTTTCGTATATCAACATATTGTGTTCAGGCCAGCTTGTTCATTTATCTCCGCTTATCTCGAAATAAGATGAAATGATGTAAAAAGTGATAACCTAGGCGGCGCGCGCGCGGATTACCCGGGGAACGCGGTTAATTTGAATTTAAGAGTGTTTTGGCGTCATGGAATATTCGTTGTTAGAGTAGAATGGAAATATTTTTAAACTTCATTTTTGAATTTAAGAATGTTTTGACGTCATGGAATATTTGTTGTTAAAGTAGAATGGAAATATTTTTAAACTTCATTTTAATATCATTAGCGTGTAAGTGGTAATTAAATATGCTTGGCACTTGAACCTATCTCACGAGTATTTCAAACGAATATTTTAAGTAAGAGAAACGTATCGTTCTCAAATGATACTTGAATATACTATAAAAGGGGTTGTATAGCGTTGTGGGAGGTCATTCCACGGTTAACTGCGGTAGCTATATTCAATATGCCTAAGGCTCAGTATACGTGTCCTACGTGCGCAAAAAGTTTTTCTATCAAATCAAATTTAAATCGGCATGTTAGAGAAGTACACGGTTATAGACATAAGTTTGTCTGTGAAGTATGTGGTAAGAATGTTGCTAGATTAGAGCATTTTAAGAGCCATCAACGAACTCATGACTTGAACGCACCCGGCCCTTCCGAACCCATGGAGCTGTCTCGCACACCATCACCAATACAACGTTCGCCAGCATATTCCCGTACACCATCACCTAGTCTGCTTCAAGACATTCAACTGGAAACTACCCGTACACAGCCATCTACATCAGCTTTACCCAACAACCTAACACCATCACCTGCCCCGCCTCATCAATACTTGATGAAACACCACCAGCATCTCCAAGTATGGTCCATGCCTTGAATGATACGCTAGCGTCTATTCGTTATAACGCCTAACAATATTGATGCGGGGATGTTTATCGGCCGTTACCGAGCCGCTTTTAGTAAATTTCTAATGGAAAGACTCGCCAGTAAACGTGGAATTAAATGGTTCTTACTCGTAAGATCTGTTTATATGAGACCTTTAGAGGGTGCGGAACAAAGAGCGGAAGTACGACCCTATTTCCGGAGCACTATGCAAACAACATTAACGCCCGACGTCATTGAAAGTCAGCTGAATGACTGCATTGAAACAATACTGTCAGCAGCGGAAAACTTTGAAGCGACAGGTATGTACTTAAATTTATAAGTTATATTTTGAACTAAAACATTATATTTTTGATAGGATCGGGTTGGGTAATTGACCGTGTTCTGTATGTAGAATTAAATGTAGCATCTTACCAACCGTTGCGAGGGTCATCGTATATGGAACTACCTGAAAAACTATCTCGACGTCACGCGATTCTTAATATTAGAAACGAAAATGACGAGAAATGTTTTCTCTCGTCAATTCTCGCTAAACTTCACCCAGTTTCTATGCTTCATCACGCTAACAGGGTTTCCAAATATACATCTTATGAAAACGAACTTGATACCAGTGATATATTTTTTCCTTTCAAATTAAACGCTACGGAACTTGAAAAATTTTAATTAATGAATAATTTATCAATATCTGTGTTTGGCTTCTCGGGAGATATATTCCCCCTTTACGTAAGCGCTAACAAGAGTGTGGTAAGGAAAGGGAGGTTGATTTGCTATACATCACCGATGAAACTAAAGATATTGACGATGGAAATAGACATTACTGTCTTATACGAGACCTAGGAAAAATGTTACAGCATCTAACAAAACACAGAAGTACAAGTTATTATTGCAGGTAATTTAGTTTCCAATATATTAGTTTGCAATCTACTAATTATTTTCTGCATTAGAATGTGCCTTCACCGATTCATATGAATTTTTTATTTAAATAGTACTAATATATAAAATATTTACATACAGTTAAACGTACAACATTAAGACGGATGATGTTTATAAAGACTTTGAAGTTCATAAAAACCGCTTTGACTTCTCTGATTATCCACCTTCGCATTTCCTTCATTCTAATCAGAATAAAAAAGCTCTCGGCTATTTTAAAGACGAGACAAATTCACAGTTAATTCAAAGCTTTGTAGGACTTCGTCCAAAGCTTTATTCTATTAAATTGTACGGGGAGTCTAAGACCGCTGAAGAGATAGAAAAGGAGTTGCGATTGGGGAAATCTTTAGAGTCAATTTTAAACCATAAAAAGGTTGCCATGAACGTTATTAGAAACGTCATCCGCCACGAAGACTATGAACGTTGTCTTTTTAATCAAGAAACCATGTCAGCCGAGATGATGCGTATAGCTAGTTTCAAACATGAGCTATTTACTTTAAATACTAGAAAACTTTGTTTATCACCAAATGATGATAAGAGATATATTCTACCCTCCGGGTTTCGTACCTTAGCGCACGGTCATAAAGATATTGAAAAATGATAATGAATGATTGTATTTATGTATATATAAAAAACTGCTATTGCTATAAATTGTAAAAATTATTTTATTGAATACATTTTGCACATAAACTCTTTAATCATTTTATCGTTTACGTTTTTATCTTTCTTAAACCTAGACACAATGTTATACATTTCTATTCCTTTATACCTGTTTATAGCAAAATAGATACAGAATGCTCCACACGTATTACTAGAATTACTCTGTAATTGATTAGAATTAAAAGTAACAGTTTTACTGTTTCGTTCAATAAAGTCATTAAATTTAAAATAATCTGGCGGGTTTCCAAAGGAATCCATGAATTCACTATTTTTATGTTTAGAAAAATATATTAGAACCCAGTGTTCTCCAGGTCCAACACTCGTATCGGTATTTACAATAAATAGAGAAGGGAATAGTTTTACATATTTAGGTAACTTGTCAGCCACGAACACGCCTCGAAATATACTTTTAGTACTTAAATCTTTTTCAAGAATTTTAGTTATCTGTAGCGAATCCATTAATTACTGTAATCGAAAATCACGGTTCGATTTTTATCAATTTCAATCAAATTTTGAAACTCAGCGTAAATTAGAATGGAAATCGTCTCCGGTAACGGTTTTGCAAATTTTAATTCTAATCTCAGGTTACTGTTTTTTAAAGATGCAAGTGATTAGCGTTGTTATTAAGATCCGAGGTTAAATTGTACGCGAATAAACAATTTCCGTTAGGGTAATCTTCCCGACTTATCTGATTCCCTTCATCTTCGTTCCACTGATTAGTTTGAATGAAAAGATTGCAATACGCTTGAATATATTGATTTTCCTCAAAGTTTAGAGATAACGCCTTATGAGGGACGCTGCTACCGTCAATGTTCAATCCAATGCTTGATAAATCGAAATGTTGAAAGTTGTACGGTGCTTTTTTCAAATCTCCTAGAAACGCTTTTTGTTCCACAAACCCGATAACAACTTTCTTGGGTGCTTGTCCGGTAAATAAATGATCTTGCACACTAGTCATAAGACCAGCGGGTATAGAAAATGAGGTGCACTCCGAACGAGTTACAGGATATTTAGCGGTTCCATATTGTAGCGCTTTGGCTTGAGCGAGCGATAGTTCCGGTATCACTTTAACTTTCCTCAGATAAAGGGAAGCTGATAAAATCTCCACTTTGCGTTCACTCCGACGTAAAATGTAAAAAGCTGCTCTATTTTTATCGAATTTAAATTTCAAATCAACCATATTGAATAAAAAGCGTGGTTGTTGACATAAATCAGTATGGACTACGCCTGACAAGTCAATCGCCCCTTTTTGCGCTAAACTCGCTCGTTTAGAGAAACCATCGTTATCGAAAAATGAATCGAACTTCCCAGGCGTATCCCGATAGAAATGTGAACTCATTAAATAACTTTTTTTTCGCAGAATCTCCGAACGTTAATAAAGTTTGTTTCATACTTTTATAAGCGTAATTTTGACTGGAAGGTGTTACTGATCTTTCATTAAGAAATACGTGGACGTCGCTAAAAAGCGAATGAAGAAACAAATTCTCGGGGGCCATATTGTCGGCTGGAGTTCCGGCGGCCCCAACCGCAACACCTGGAACCGCGGGTTGCGGTAGTTGACCATTATCTTTAGTTACCTTTACTCGAACGTGCAACAAAGTTTGTGAAAGGTCTATATACGTTTCAGAGTTACCGTTGATAGAAAATGTAATTGATGCGTTATCAACTATATTTGATATTGGATTATACTCAACCCATTCTCCACGAATAATCGAAGATTGTGTCATAGGTACTTGAAACAAATCTAGCTCGGAATTTATACACTCAACTGAGTGCGGGTGTAAAAGGGACATTATGAGAATATATTGGAACGTTTAGGGAACCGCCCTTTCGCTATCCTGCCTGCTGTTGAAATGGCGCTTTACGACTGAGTTCGTTTCCTTTTATTTCCGGAACCCGTCATTCTTTTAATATGATCCGTAGCTGAAGATGTTAGTCTCATGGCTTCATCAGCTGCTGAAGCTAAAGTTTCCCTTCCAGCGTTAATAGAATGCGATTTAAGCGCTGTTTTAATTGGGGCTCCGCTAACAACATCGGTCGCTACTTTCGCTCCGGTACTTAAAAGTTTTTTTCCCAAGTAAGAAGCGCCTTTCTTCAGTAAAGGTACCGCGAATCTAAACGCTGAAGATAATATATTTCCTAGTCCATGTCCTCTTTGCACAGCTAAACCTCTACATAAAGGTATTCCACCGAAACCAACCTGGTTTAAATAGTAACTTTCATAATCAGTTCTTGAAGGTGAATATTCAGACCTCATGATGTTAACTGTTCGCTCCCTTAAGCTAGAATGAGGGTGTGTCCTGAATGATTAAAGGTTTATAGTGAAGTCCACATTTTACGGGGTTAAAAATGTAATACAACGTGAGCTTTTCCACTATGAAACTGTATTGGCTCACCTAAATCATCTGTTATATTAATTTCTATAGTCTTAATATTATTACACATGACTAGTAGGTATATGAGGTTGTGAAAATATTTTTGTAGCTGTTTTCCCATTAGACTCGGCTTTCTCTTCGACGCTTATGATTCTTAATAGAGGTGCTAAACTATCCCCAACAACGCTATTTTCAACCAGATCTGAATAAACGAATAAGGAATGTAGCCCAACGTTCATATCAACTGGGTAGGGGGTTATCATTGAATTTAAAATGGTGAAATCATTATCTCTTCTATCCTTAAAACCTAGTAAAATCGATAGATCGGGACCAATTACAGCTCTGATTTTCGGTTGCAATTTAACTTTAATTCGATTAGAATCATTTAAATAAGCGAATGTAACTTGTTCTTCTTGGTTGTGGACGTTCATAACATGTAATAGTTTTTTCGGAGTTATATAAAAACCCGCGGGAACTTCAGTCATTTTATCATATTCGAGAGGGTCTTTAATAACCAATAGATTAGGTTTTCGAACGTTATGCCATGTCCGAGGATAGCTTATTTCCGCTAACCCAACTTCGTACTGTTCCTCAAATCTTAACGGTTCAGCTAAATACGTTCGAAATTTACCAACGCTATTATCTTGGTAATATAATGACGAGGAATCTGAAGGTAGCGTTACGTAAAAACTCATTTTAAATCCACTTCTTGTATCCAAGAATTAAATGTAGGGTCGTAATCTTGCCACTTTACATACAGTTCTACGCGGCCATCCGATTTTTTCCTCTTTTTTATTACTTTTTCGATTATGAAGTAACAGTCTTTTAAATCTCGACCAACAATCTGAACCTCCTCTCGATAGAATACTCCTAAAATGGGGTTAGAATTTAAATCCTTCAGCTTATATACAGGTGGGTCACGTGGTAGTCTCTCAGCTAATTTAAACAATTCTGTAGTTAAATTCGGGTTATATTTCTTATCGAAAATTGATAAATTTCTACTTATTCTACAAATATCTCCAATTTCAAATGCATATGTTAACGGAGGAGAAAAATTTACCGAACCGTAAAGATTTTTCCATATTTTAGCAGAGTTATCTAGAGTAATTCCGCGGGTTTACATTTAATTGATCTGTGATAACTATTGTTATGAGCGTTTATAATATCATCTAAAACGTCGATATATTTAAGGGTGTTATTCTACGTGAAATATCGATATAAACGAGATTTAAAACTTCTAATGAATCTTTCAATAATGGACGCTTTCTGATCGAGTAGCGAAAAAGTTAATACCCCTTCGCTGTAATTCACTCTGCACTTCTTGACAGACAAATTAGTTTCCATGATCACTTTGAATTCTTTTCGGTTGACGGCCTTTTTCAAAAACGTTACGTAACGCTTTTAAAATTGTTACACCTTTCTTATTTTTAACCGCTACAGCCATAGCGTATTTGCTAAATATGTCGATAATACATTTTACTTAGAGAGATCCTGAATTATATTTAGACAGCTTCTGAAAATCTGCCAAGTCCGCTTGCCACTGTTCGTCAATTCCATAAACAATAGGTTAAGTTAGAAGAAACCACCTATGGACTGTGAGAAGGATGATAAAATACGCGAAAAAGTTGATAAGTCCATAATTAAAAGGGATAATATAGCTAAATCCTAAACAAATTTGAAGAAATTTAAAAACTTACTAATAACTCGTACCGATAGGTCTTCGAGCAACGCGAAACTCGGATCAAATAGATCGTCGAGTAATAAACTAAATTAAAAATAAATAAAATAGCCAGAAATTCCAACGGTAGACCGGTTTCGTTCTATTTGGAACTCATCAGTACCGTGCGGGAAATCTGGCTGGCGACTATCAAATCGAAAAGAGAAACTAAGCCTAAACATTAAAAATTTCAAAACGCGTTGCATATAGCAACGGAAAGCCGAAAAGGGGGGAGTGTGGTGGAGAATAGTATATACGATAAGTTAAGTTAGAAGAAACCACCTATGGACTGTGAGAAGGATGATAAAATACGCGAAAAAGTAGATAAGTCCATAATTAAAAGGGATAATATAGCTAAATCCTAAACAAATTTGAAGAAATTTAAAAACTTACTAATAACTCGTACCGATAGGTCTTCGAGCAACGCGAAACTCGGATCAAATAGATCTTCGAGTAATAAACTAAATTAAAAATAAATAAAATAGCCAGAAATTCCAACGGTAGACCGGTTTCGTTCTATTTGGAACTCATCAGTACCGTGCGGGAAATCTGGCTGGCGACTATCAAATCGAAAAGAGAAACTAAGCCTAAACATTAAAAATTTCAAAACGCGTTGCATATAGCAACGGAAAGCCGAAAAGGGGGGAGTGTGGTGGAGAATAGTATATACGATAAGTTAAGTTAGAAGAAACCACCTATGGACTGTGAGAAGGATGATAAAATACGCGAAAAAGTAGATAAGTCCATAATTAAAAGGGATAATATAGCTAAATCCTAAACAAATTTGAAGAAATTTAAAAACTTACTAATAACTCGTACCGATAGGTCTTCGAGCAACGCGAAACTCGGATCAAATAGATCTTCGAGTAATAAACTAAATTAAAAATAAATAAAATAGCCAGAAATTCCAACGGTAGACCGGTTTCGTTCTATTTGGAACTCATCAGTACCGTGCGGGAAATCTGGCTGGCGACTATCAAATCGAAAAGAGAAACTAAGCCTAAACATTAAAAATTTCAAAACGCGTTGCATATAGCAACGGAAAGCCGAAAAGGGGGGAGTGTGGTGGAGAATAGTATATACGATAAGTTAAGTTAGAAGAAACCACCTATGGACTGTGAGAAGGATGATAAAATACGCGAAAAAGTAGATAAGTCCATAATTAAAAGGGATAATATAGCTAAATCCTAAACAAATTTGAAGAAATTTAAAAACTTACTAATAACTCGTACCGATAGGTCTTCGAGCAACGCGAAACTCGGATCAAATAGATCTTCGAGTAATAAACTAAATTAAAAATAAATAAAATAGCCAGAAATTCCAACGGTAGACCGGTTTCGTTCTATTTGGAACTCATCAGTACCGTGCGGGAAATCTGGCTGGCGACTATCAAATCGAAAAGAGAAACTAAGCCTAAACATTAAAAATTTCAAAACGCGTTGCATATAGCAACGGAAAGCCGAAAAGGGGGGAGTGTGGTGGAGAATAGTATATACGATAAGTTAAGTTAGAAGAAACCACCTATGGACTGTGAGAAGGATGATAAAATACGCGAAAAAGTAGATAAGTCCATAATTAAAAGGGATAATATAGCTAAATCCTAAACAAATTTGAAGAAATTTAAAAACTTACTAATAACTCGTACCAATAGGTCTTCGAGCAACGCGAAACTCGGATCAAATAGATCTTCGAGTAATAAACTAAATTAAAAATAAATAAAATAGCCAGAAATTCCAACGGTAGACCGGTTTCGTTCTATTTGGAACTCATCAGTACCGTGCGGGAAATCTGGCTGGCGACTATCAAATCGAAAAGAGAAACTAAGCCTAAACATTAAAAATTTCAAAACGCGTTGCATATAGCAACGGAAAGCCGAAAAGGGGGGAGTGTGGTGGAGAATAGTATATACGATAAGTTAAGTTAGAAGAAACCACCTATGGACTGTGAGAAGGATGATAAAATACGCGAAAAAGTTGATAAGTCCATAATTAAAAGGGATAATATAGCTAAATCCTAAACAAATTTGAAGAAATTTAAAAACTTACTAATAACTCGTACCGATAGGTCTTCGAGCAACGCGAAACTCGGATCAAATAGATCGTCGAGTAAAAAACTAAATTAAAAATAAATAAAATAGCCAGAAATTCCAACGGTAGACCGGTTTCGTTCTATTTGGAACTCATCAGTACCGTGCGGGAAATCTGGCTGGCGACTATCAAATCGAAAAGAGAAACTAAGCCTAAACATTAAAAATTTCAAAACGCGTTGCATATAGCAACGGAAAGCCGAAAAGGGGGGAGTGTGGTGGAGAATAGTATATACGATAAGTTAAGTTAGAAGAAACCACCTATGGACTGTGAGAAGGATGATAAAATACGCGAAAAAGTAGATAAGTCCATAATTAAAAGGGATAATATAGCTAAATCCTAAACAAATTTGAAGAAATTTAAAAACTTACTAATAACTCGTACCGATAGGTCTTCGAGCAACGCGAAACTCGGATCAAATAGATCTTCGAGTAATAAACTAAATTAAAAATAAATAAAATAGCCAGAAATTCCAACGGTAGACCGGTTTCGTTCTATTTGGAACTCATCAGTACCGTGCGGGAAATCTGGCTGGCGACTATCAAATCGAAAAGAGAAACTAAGCCTAAACATTAAAAATTTCAAAACGCGTTGCATATAGCAACGGAAAGCCGAAAAGGGAAGAGTGTGGTGGAGAATAGTATATACGATAAGTTAAGTTAGAAGAAACCACCTATGGACTGTGAGAAGGATGATAAAATACGCGAAAAAGTAGATAAGTCCATAATTAAAAGGGATAATATAGCTAAATCCTAAACAAATTTGAAGAAATTTAAAAACTTACTAATAACTCGTACCAATAGGTCTTCGAGCAACGCGAAACTCGGATCAAATAGATCTTCGAGTAATAAACTAAATTAAAAATAAATAAAATAGCCAGAAATTCCAACGGTAGACCGGTTTCGTTCTATTTGGAACTCATCAGTACCGTGCGGGAAATCTGGCTGGCGACTATCAAATCGAAAAGAGAAACTAAGCCTAAACATTAAAAATTTCAAAACGCGTTGCATATAGCAACGGAAAGCCGAAAAGGGGGGAGTGTGGTGGAGAATAGTATATACGATAAGTTAAGTTAGAAGAAACCACCTATGGACTGTGAGAAGGATGATAAAATACGCGAAAAAGTTGATAAGTCCATAATTAAAAGGGATAATATAGCTAAATCCTAAACAAATTTGAAGAAATTTAAAAACTTACTAATAACTCGTACCGATAGGTCTTCGAGCAACGCGAAACTCGGATCAAATAGATCGTCGAGTAATAAACTAAATTAAAAATAAATAAAATAGCCAGAAATTCCAACGGTAGACCGGTTTCGTTCTATTTGGAACTCATCAGTACCGTGCGGGAAATCTGGCTGGCGACTATCAAATCGAAAAGAGAAACTAAGCCTAAACATTAAAAATTTCAAAACGCGTTGCATATAGCAACGGAAAGCCGAAAAGGGGGGAGTGTGGTGGAGAATAGTATATACGATAAGTTAAGTTAGAAGAAACCACCTATGGACTGTGAGAAGGATGATAAAATACGCGAAAAAGTAGATAAGTCCATAATTAAAAGGGATAATATAGCTAAATCCTAAACAAATTTGAAGAAATTTAAAAACTTACTAATAACTCGTACCGATAGGTCTTCGAGCAACGCGAAACTCGGATCAAATAGATCTTCGAGTAATAAACTAAATTAAAAATAAATAAAATAGCCAGAAATTCCAACGGTAGACCGGTTTCGTTCTATTTGGAACTCATCAGTACCGTGCGGGAAATCTGGCTGGCGACTATCAAATCGAAAAGAGAAACTAAGCCTAAACATTAAAAATTTCAAAACGCGTTGCATATAGCAACGGAAAGCCGAAAAGGGGGGAGTGTGGTGGAGAATAGTATATACGATAAGTTAAGTTAGAAGAAACCACCTATGGACTGTGAGAAGGATGATAAAATACGCGAAAAAGTAGATAAGTCCATAATTAAAAGGGATAATATAGCTAAATCCTAAACAAATTTGAAGAAATTTAAAAACTTACTAATAACTCGTACCGATAGGTCTTCGAGCAACGCGAAACTCGGATCAAATAGATCTTCGAGTAATAAACTAAATTAAAAATAAATAAAATAGCCAGAAATTCCAACGGTAGACCGGTTTCGTTCTATTTGGAACTCATCAGTACCGTGCGGGAAATCTGGCTGGCGACTATCAAATCGAAAAGAGAAACTAAGCCTAAACATTAAAAATTTCAAAACGCGTTGCATATAGCAACGGAAAGCCGAAAAGGGGGGAGTGTGGTGGAGAATAGTATATACGATAAGTTAAGTTAGAAGAAACCACCTATGGACTGTGAGAAGGATGATAAAATACGCGAAAAAGTAGATAAGTCCATAATTAAAAGGGATAATATAGCTAAATCCTAAACAAATTTGAAGAAATTTAAAAACTTACTAATAACTCGTACCGATAGGTCTTCGAGCAACGCGAAACTCGGATCAAATAGATCTTCGAGTAATAAACTAAATTAAAAATAAATAAAATAGCCAGAAATTCCAACGGTAGACCGGTTTCGTTCTATTTGGAACTCATCAGTACCGTGCGGGAAATCTGGCTGGCGACTATCAAATCGAAAAGAGAAACTAAGCCTAAACATTAAAAATTTCAAAACGCGTTGCATATAGCAACGGAAAGCCGAAAAGGGGGGAGTGTGGTGGAGAATAGTATATACGATAAGTTAAGTTAGAAGAAACCACCTATGGACTGTGAGAAGGATGATAAAATACGCGAAAAAGTAGATAAGTCCATAATTAAAAGGGATAATATAGCTAAATCCTAAACAAATTTGAAGAAATTTAAAAACTTACTAATAACTCGTACCGATAGGTCTTCGAGCAACGCGAAACTCGGATCAAATAGATCTTCGAGTAATAAACTAAATTAAAAATAAATAAAATAGCCAGAAATTCCAACGGTAGACCGGTTTCGTTCTATTTGGAACTCATCAGTACCGTGCGGGAAATCTGGCTGGCGACTATCAAATCGAAAAGAGAAACTAAGCCTAAACATTAAAAATTTCAAAACGCGTTGCATATAGCAACGGAAAGCCGAAAAGGGGGGAGTGTGGTGGAGAATAGTATATACGATAAGTTAAGTTAGAAGAAACCACCTATGGACTGTGAGAAGGATGATAAAATACGCGAAAAAGTAGATAAGTCCATAATTAAAAGGGATAATATAGCTAAATCCTAAACAAATTTGAAGAAATTTAAAAACTTACTAATAACTCGTAGCGATAGGTCTTCGAGCAACGCGAAACTCGGATCAAATAGATCTTCGAGTAATAAACTAAATTAAAAATAAATAAAATAGCCAGAAATTCCAACGGTAGACCGGTTTCGTTCTATTTGGAACTCATCAGTACCGTGCGGGAAATCTGGCTGGCGACTATCAAATCGAAAAGAGAAACTAAGCCTAAACATTAAAAATTTCAAAACGCGTTGCATATAGCAACGGAAAGCCGAAAAGGGGGGAGTGTGGTGGAGAATAGTATATACGATAAGTTAAGTTAGAAGAAACCACCTATGGACTGTGAGAAGGATGATAAAATACGCGAAAAAGTTGATAAGTCCATAATTAAAAGGGATAATATAGCTAAATCCTAAACAAATTTGAAGAAATTTAAAAACTTACTAATAACTCGTACCGATAGGTCTTCGAGCAACGCGAAACTCGGATCAAATAGATCTTCGAGTAATAAACTAAATTAAAAATAAATAAAATAGCCAGAAATTCCAACGGTAGACCGGTTTCGTTCTATTTGGAACTCATCAGTACCGTGCGGGAAATCTGGCTGGCGACTATCAAATCGAAAAGAGAAACTAAGCCTAAACATTAAAAATTTCAAAACGCGTTGCATATAGCAACGGAAAGCCGAAAAGGGGGGAGTGTGGTGGAGAATAGTATATACGATAAGTTAAGTTAGAAGAAACCACCTATGGACTGTGAGAAGGATGATAAAATACGCGAAAAAGTAGATAAGTCCATAATTAAAAGGGATAATATAGCTAAATCCTAAACAAATTTGAAGAAATTTAAAAACTTACTAATAACTCGTACCGATAGGTCTTCGAGCAACGCGAAACTCGGATCAAATAGATCTTCGAGTAATAAACTAAATTAAAAATAAATAAAATAGCCAGAAATTCCAACGGTAGACCGGTTTCGTTCTATTTGGAACTCATCAGTACCGTGCGGGAAATCTGGCTGGCGACTATCAAATCGAAAAGAGAAACTAAGCCTAAACATTAAAAATTTCAAAACGCGTTGCATATAGCAACGGAAAGCCGAAAAGGGGGGAGTGTGGTGGAGAATAGTATATACGATAAGTTAAGTTAGAAGAAACCACCTATGGACTGTGAGAAGGATGATAAAATACGCGAAAAAGTAGATAAGTCCATAATTAAAAGGGATAATATAGCTAAATCCTAAACAAATTTGAAGAAATTTAAAAACTTACTAATAACTCGTACCGATAGGTCTTCGAGCAACGCGAAACTCGGATCAAATAGATCTTCGAGTAATAAACTAAATTAAAAATAAATAAAATAGCCAGAAATTCCAACGGTAGACCGGTTTCGTTCTATTTGGAACTCATCAGTACCGTGCGGGAAATCTGGCTGGCGACTATCAAATCGAAAAGAGAAACTAAGCCTAAACATTAAAAATTTCAAAACGCGTTGCATATAGCAACGGAAAGCCGAAAAGGGGGGAGTGTGGTGGAGAATAGTATATACGATAAGTTAAGTTAGAAGAAACCACCTATGGACTGTGAGAAGGATGATAAAATACGCGAAAAAGTAGATAAGTCCATAATTAAAAGGGATAATATAGCTAAATCCTAAACAAATTTGAAGAAATTTAAAAACTTACTAATAACTCGTACCGATAGGTCTTCGAGCAACGCGAAACTCGGATCAAATAGATCTTCGAGTAATAAACTAAATTAAAAATAAATAAAATAGCCAGAAATTCCAACGGTAGACCGGTTTCGTTCTATTTGGAACTCATCAGTACCGTGCGGGAAATCTGGCTGGCGACTATCAAATCGAAAAGAGAAACTAAGCCTAAACATTAAAAATTTCAAAACGCGTTGCATATAGCAACGGAAAGCCGAAAAGGGGGGAGTGTGGTGGAGAATAGTATATACGATAAGTTAAGTTAGAAGAAACCACCTATGGACTGTGAGAAGGATGATAAAATACGCGAAAAAGTTGATAAGTCCATAATTAAAAGGGATAATATAGCTAAATCCTAAACAAATTTGAAGAAATTTAAAAACTTACTAATAACTCGTACCGATAGGTCTTCGAGCAACGCGAAACTCGGATCAAATAGATCGTCGAGTAATAAACTAAATTAAAAATAAATAAAATAGCCAGAAATTCCAACGGTAGACCGGTTTCGTTCTATTTGGAACTCATCAGTACCGTGCGGGAAATCTGGCTGGCGACTATCAAATCGAAAAGAGAAACTAAGCCTAAACATTAAAAATTTCAAAACGCGTTGCATATAGCAACGGAAAGCCGAAAAGGGGGGAGTGTGGTGGAGAATAGTATATACGATAAGTTAAGTTAGAAGAAACCACCTATGGACTGTGAGAAGGATGATAAAATACGCGAAAAAGTAGATAAGTCCATAATTAAAAGGGATAATATAGCTAAATCCTAAACAAATTTGAAGAAATTTAAAAACTTACTAATAACTCGTACCGATAGGTCTTCGAGCAACGCGAAACTCGGATCAAATAGATCTTCGAGTAATAAACTAAATTAAAAATAAATAAAATAGCCAGAAATTCCAACGGTAGACCGGTTTCGTTCTATTTGGAACTCATCAGTACCGTGCGGGAAATCTGGCTGGCGACTATCAAATCGAAAAGAGAAACTAAGCCTAAACATTAAAAATTTCAAAACGCGTTGCATATAGCAACGGAAAGCCGAAAAGGGGGGAGTATGGTGGAGAATAGTATATACGATAAGTTAAGTTAGAAGAAACCACCTATGGACTGTGAGAAGGATGATAAAATACGCGAAAAAGTAGATAAGTCCATAATTAAAAGGGATAATATAGCTAAATCCTAAACAAATTTGAAGAAATTTAAAAACTTACTAATAACTCGTACCAATAGGTCTTCGAGCAACGCGAAACTCGGATCAAATAGATCTTCGAGTAATAAACTAAATTAAAAATAAATAAAATAGCCAGAAATTCCAACGGTAGACCGGTTTCGTTCTATTTGGAACTCATCAGTACCGTGCGGGAAATCTGGCTGGCGACTATCAAATCGAAAAGAGAAACTAAGCCTAAACATTAAAAATTTCAAAACGCGTTGCATATAGCAACGGAAAGCCGAAAAGGGGGGAGTGTGGTGGAGAATAGTATATACGATAAGTTAAGTTAGAAGAAACCACCTATGGACTGTGAGAAGGATGATAAAATACGCGAAAAAGTTGATAAGTCCATAATTAAAAGGGATAATATAGCTAAATCCTAAACAAATTTGAAGAAATTTAAAAACTTACTAATAACTCGTACCGATAGGTCTTCGAGCAACGCGAAACTCGGATCAAATAGATCGTCGAGTAATAAACTAAATTAAAAATAAATAAAATAGCCAGAAATTCCAACGGTAGACCGGTTTCGTTCTATTTGGAACTCATCAGTACCGTGCGGGAAATCTGGCTGGCGACTATCAAATCGAAAAGAGAAACTAAGCCTAAACATTAAAAATTTCAAAACGCGTTGCATATAGCAACGGAAAGCCGAAAAGGGGGGAGTGTGGTGGAGAATAGTATATACGATAAGTTAAGTTAGAAGAAACCACCTATGGACTGTGAGAAGGATGATAAAATACGCGAAAAAGTAGATAAGTCCATAATTAAAAGGGATAATATAGCTAAATCCTAAACAAATTTGAAGAAATTTAAAAACTTACTAATAACTCGTACCGATAGGTCTTCGAGCAACGCGAAACTCGGATCAAATAGATCTTCGAGTAATAAACTAAATTAAAAATAAATAAAATAGCCAGAAATTCCAACGGTAGACCGGTTTCGTTCTATTTGGAACTCATCAGTACCGTGCGGGAAATCTGGCTGGCGACTATCAAATCGAAAAGAGAAACTAAGCCTAAACATTAAAAATTTCAAAACGCGTTGCATATAGCAACGGAAAGCCGAAAAGGGGGGAGTGTGGTGGAGAATAGTATATACGATAAGTTAAGTTAGAAGAAACCACCTATGGACTGTGAGAAGGATGATAAAATACGCGAAAAAGTAGATAAGTCCATAATTAAAAGGGATAATATAGCTAAATCCTAAACAAATTTGAAGAAATTTAAAAACTTACTAATAACTCGTACCGATAGGTCTTCGAGCAACGCGAAACTCGGATCAAATAGATCTTCGAGTAATAAACTAAATTAAAAATAAATAAAATAGCCAGAAATTCCAACGGTAGACCGGTTTCGTTCTATTTGGAACTCATCAGTACCGTGCGGGAAATCTGGCTGGCGACTATCAAATCGAAAAGAGAAACTAAGCCTAAACATTAAAAATTTCAAAACGCGTTGCATATAGCAACGGAAAGCCGAAAAGGGGGGAGTGTGGTGGAGAATAGTATAAACGATAAGTTAAGTTAGAAGAAACCACCTATGGACTGTGAGAAGGATGATAAAATACGCGAAAAAGTAGATAAGTCCATAATTAAAAGGGATAATATAGCTAAATCCTAAACAAATTTGAAGAAATTTAAAAACTTACTAATAACTCGTACCGATAGGTCTTCGAGCAACGCGAAACTCGGATCAAATAGATCTTCGAGTAATAAACTAAATTAAAAATAAATAAAATAGCCAGAAATTCCAACGGTAGACCGGTTTCGTTCTATTTGGAACTCATCAGTACCGTGCGGGAAATCTGGCTGGCGACTATCAAATCGAAAAGAGAAACTAAGCCTAAACATTAAAAATTTCAAAACGCGTTGCATATAGCAACGGAAAGCCGAAAAGGGGGGAGTGTGGTGGAGAATAGTATATACGATAAGTTAAGTTAGAAGAAACCACCTATGGACTGTGAGAAGGATGATAAAATACGCGAAAAAGTAGATAAGTCCATAATTAAAAGGGATAATATAGCTAAATCCTAAACAAATTTGAAGAAATTTAAAAACTTACTAATAACTCGTACCGATAGGTCTTCGAGCAACGCGAAACTCGGATCAAATAGATCTTCGAGTAATAAACTAAATTAAAAATAAATAAAATAGCCAGAAATTCCAACGGTAGACCGGTTTCGTTCTATTTGGAACTCATCAGTACCGTGCGGGAAATCTGGCTGGCGACTATCAAATCGAAAAGAGAAACTAAGCCTAAACATTAAAAATTTCAAAACGCGTTGCATATAGCAACGGAAAGCCGAAAAGGGGGGAGTGTGGTGGAGAATAGTATATACGATAAGTTAAGTTAGAAGAAACCACCTATGGACTGTGAGAAGGATGATAAAATACGCGAAAAAGTAGATAAGTCCATAATTAAAAGGGATAATATAGCTAAATCCTAAACAAATTTGAAGAAATTTAAAAACTTACTAATAACTCGTACCGATAGGTCTTCGAGCAACGCGAAACTCGGATCAAATAGATCTTCGAGTAATAAACTAAATTAAAAATAAATAAAATAGCCAGAAATTCCAACGGTAGACCGGTTTCGTTCTATTTGGAACTCATCAGTACCGTGCGGGAAATCTGGCTGGCGACTATCAAATCGAAAAGAGAAACTAAGCCTAAACATTAAAAATTTCAAAACGCGTTGCATATAGCAACGGAAAGCCGAAAAGGGGGGAGTGTGGTGGAGAATAGTATATACGATAAGTTAAGTTAGAAGAAACCACCTATGGACTGTGAGAAGGATGATAAAATACGCGAAAAAGTTGATAAGTCCATAATTAAAAGGGATAATATAGCTAAATCCTAAACAAATTTGAAGAAATTTAAAAACTTACTAATAACTCGTACCGATAGGTCTTCGAGCAACGCGAAACTCGGATCAAATAGATCGTCGAGTAATAAACTAAATTAAAAATAAATAAAATAGCCAGAAATTCCAACGGTAGACCGGTTTCGTTCTATTTGGAACTCATCAGTACCGTGCGGGAAATCTGGCTGGCGACTATCAAATCGAAAAGAGAAACTAAGCCTAAACATTAAAAATTTCAAAACGCGTTGCATATAGCAACGGAAAGCCGAAAAGGGGGGAGTGTGGTGGAGAATAGTATATACGATAAGTTAAGTTAGAAGAAACCACCTATGGACTGTGAGAAGGATGATAAAATACGCGAAAAAGTAGATAAGTCCATAATTAAAAGGGATAATATAGCTAAATCCTAAACAAATTTGAAGAAATTTAAAAACTTACTAATAACTCGTACCGATAGGTCTTCGAGCAACGCGAAACTCGGATCAAATAGATCTTCGAGTAATAAACTAAATTAAAAATAAATAAAATAGCCAGAAATTCCAACGGTAGACCGGTTTCGTTCTATTTGGAACTCATCAGTACCGTGCGGGAAATCTGGCTGGCGACTATCAAATCGAAAAGAGAAACTAAGCCTAAACATTAAAAATTTCAAAACGCGTTGCATATAGCAACGGAAAGCCGAAAAGGGGGGAGTATGGTGGAGAATAGTATATACGATAAGTTAAGTTAGAAGAAACCACCTATGGACTGTGAGAAGGATGATAAAATACGCGAAAAAGTAGATAAGTCCATAATTAAAAGGGATAATATAGCTAAATCCTAAACAAATTTGAAGAAATTTAAAAACTTACTAATAACTCGTACCAATAGGTCTTCGAGCAACGCGAAACTCGGATCAAATAGATCTTCGAGTAATAAACTAAATTAAAAATAAATAAAATAGCCAGAAATTCCAACGGTAGACCGGTTTCGTTCTATTTGGAACTCATCAGTACCGTGCGGGAAATCTGGCTGGCGACTATCAAATCGAAAAGAGAAACTAAGCCTAAACATTAAAAATTTCAAAACGCGTTGCATATAGCAACGGAAAGCCGAAAAGGGGGGAGTGTGGTGGAGAATAGTATATACGATAAGTTAAGTTAGAAGAAACCACCTATGGACTGTGAGAAGGATGATAAAATACGCGAAAAAGTTGATAAGTCCATAATTAAAAGGGATAATATAGCTAAATCCTAAACAAATTTGAAGAAATTTAAAAACTTACTAATAACTCGTACCGATAGGTCTTCGAGCAACGCGAAACTCGGATCAAATAGATCGTCGAGTAATAAACTAAATTAAAAATAAATAAAATAGCCAGAAATTCCAACGGTAGACCGGTTTCGTTCTATTTGGAACTCATCAGTACCGTGCGGGAAATCTGGCTGGCGACTATCAAATCGAAAAGAGAAACTAAGCCTAAACATTAAAAATTTCAAAACGCGTTGCATATAGCAACGGAAAGCCGAAAAGGGGGGAGTGTGGTGGAGAATAGTATATACGATAAGTTAAGTTAGAAGAAACCACCTATGGACTGTGAGAAGGATGATAAAATACGCGAAAAAGTAGATAAGTCCATAATTAAAAGGGATAATATAGCTAAATCCTAAACAAATTTGAAGAAATTTAAAAACTTACTAATAACTCGTACCGATAGGTCTTCGAGCAACGCGAAACTCGGATCAAATAGATCTTCGAGTAATAAACTAAATTAAAAATAAATAAAATAGCCAGAAATTCCAACGGTAGACCGGTTTCGTTCTATTTGGAACTCATCAGTACCGTGCGGGAAATCTGGCTGGCGACTATCAAATCGAAAAGAGAAACTAAGCCTAAACATTAAAAATTTCAAAACGCGTTGCATATAGCAACGGAAAGCCGAAAAGGGGGGAGTGTGGTGGAGAATAGTATATACGATAAGTTAAGTTAGAAGAAACCACCTATGGACTGTGAGAAGGATGATAAAATACGCGAAAAAGTAGATAAGTCCATAATTAAAAGGGATAATATAGCTAAATCCTAAACAAATTTGAAGAAATTTAAAAACTTACTAATAACTCGTACCGATAGGTCTTCGAGCAACGCGAAACTCGGATCAAATAGATCTTCGAGTAATAAACTAAATTAAAAATAAATAAAATAGCCAGAAATTCCAACGGTAGACCGGTTTCGTTCTATTTGGAACTCATCAGTACCGTGCGGGAAATCTGGCTGGCGACTATCAAATCGAAAAGAGAAACTAAGCCTAAACATTAAAAATTTCAAAACGCGTTGCATATAGCAACGGAAAGCCGAAAAGGGGGGAGTGTGGTGGAGAATAGTATAAACGATAAGTTAAGTTAGAAGAAACCACCTATGGACTGTGAGAAGGATGATAAAATACGCGAAAAAGTAGATAAGTCCATAATTAAAAGGGATAATATAGCTAAATCCTAAACAAATTTGAAGAAATTTAAAAACTTACTAATAACTCGTACCGATAGGTCTTCGAGCAACGCGAAACTCGGATCAAATAGATCTTCGAGTAATAAACTAAATTAAAAATAAATAAAATAGCCAGAAATTCCAACGGTAGACCGGTTTCGTTCTATTTGGAACTCATCAGTACCGTGCGGGAAATCTGGCTGGCGACTATCAAATCGAAAAGAGAAACTAAGCCTAAACATTAAAAATTTCAAAACGCGTTGCATATAGCAACAATATAAACAATAGTTCGATTTCGTTTGAATCGTCTTCTAGCAGGTTTATGCAGCGTATATGTATCCTATTTATTAGAAATTGTTTTACTTTTTCGAATGAAACCTTTAAACCTTTATGTCGAGCTGAATTATAGAGCGTTCGAACTCCAGCGAATGACCCTGGGTCTGCGGGATTAGTATAGATTTTCTTAAGTTCTTTCTCCATATCGGGTAATATTTTGATGTAATGGCATGTAACGCCAAAAAGGGAAATTAAATAATTCTTATATTATAATAACTATGATAATTAATACAGCTGTGATAATTTTCGGGGATTTTGAAAATGATAGTGATAAATAGGCTAAAAGTCCTAAAGAGACCGTTTCTGTACAACCTTCCATTGTAAGCTTATACTATGAAATGAGAACAAAATTATCAGGTTAATATATTTTATTTAGTATGTATCCAAGATCTTAGAGGACTAGGTGAAGATGATTATAACATTGAACTACTTGGTGGTGTATGAAATACAGCGAATGTTTTTAACAGTGTCAATCTTACAGGATTTTTAATTAAACGTTTTGAAATATTTGACTTATGAATGCCCTCGTAAAACTCTGTAACTCCTATAGGATCAATCGCTGTTCCAGGCGTTTTTCTCACAGCGTCATACAAAAGATCGATTATATTAGATCCTCCAATCACTTGTCCTCGAATAGAAAGCTCTCCTGAGTTAGCCCATCTAATATATCTCGGATCTTCCGTAGTCGCTCGGTATAATGAAATCGCATCACTAACATAAGTTGCAGGTAGAGAATAAGATATTTGCGCGAACCAGGTTTTAGGCCGTTCAGAGTTTTCAATAACGGGAGAGATTTGCTCTTTACGTACGTAAGTTAACCGTCGTTGGAGAGTTTGATTGCATAATGCTAATTTCTCTGATTCGTTTAAATCTGGATTATCTAGAATAGATTTAATTTCATCATGGAGTGCCTTCTCTTTTTGAAGTTCAGGTGTTTCTTCTGTTTTGGAAGGTGGAGTGTTTTTTAATCTCTCCATTACATCTTGAGGTACTAGAAGCATTTTTCGAGCCATCATCGGTTTATAGCTCGGCTTATTGCACTTCCGGTGACTGAGCTAACGATAGATAGCAGTGGCGCTAATAAAAATGGAAGAAAACCACCTTTTTGTACCAGTATCTTTCGTCGTTTTGATATAGGGTTCTTCTTCGACACGTTTCGTTTAACCGCGCTATGTTTCTTTAACCGCTTACGATGACGTTCTGACAGTTCCATTGTTCCGTGTAATACATTTATACATCATTCAACAAGAGCCAATATAGCTTCCTTGCTAGCGTATTTAATAGCTGTCTTTCTTTGATTTAGATTACAGGATGTCAGGAAACGTAGAAAATCTAGGTTTTCCTTTACTCGTTTTGAGACATCCATTTAGAGATTTTCTTAGCCTTTCTTAAAGCGCAATGAATAGTTTCGGAATGAACAGGGCAGTTTAATTCAACGTCTTCTAGTTCTGATAATTTAGGACAACCGGTATCTTCGATGTTAGTTACTGAAACGCCAAGGAGTGTCGATAATACTGTAGCTTTTTCTAAACCTTTGGTGAAAAACGAAGTCGCTTTTTCCGCTATCTGATTGCAAATGTCACGTCTCGTTCTGTAAGGACGTTCGCCGTCATCCCATTGAAGGTGACAAATGTTATGAGATATCCATCTGCATTTGAAAGCTCTTTGAAAGGGTATGGAGATTTGAAAGTAAACACGTCCGATTCTTCAGTTTCTAATACTACGTAAGCTAATTCTTTAACAATCCACTCTCGATTAACCCTAAAGAAATAATACACTACATTTTGGAATAAAGACCACCGATTCTTCACCCGGTATTAAACCTGTTCGTAGTAAATACTGATCTGGAGTGTGAGGTTTCAAGTCAACTAATAAATACCCAAACTTCCGTGACGTAGCTTGTTGAAACGCATCAATAACGTATTTGCTATTGGTTGGAGATATCTGCCTCGCGAGATGGTAAATTGTTGATTTATCTCGTGGTGATTTAAAAATAAATAGATAATGAGCATTTAATTTAAAGTTCTTATTTCTTTTCCGGGGTAATAAAGGTTTTGCATTAAAATTAGTACGGAGGTGTTTCTGTGATGAGATCCACGAATAAATAATTAGTTACATCTTTATTATTAGATATCTCGCATAATAAATCGTCTAATATAACTAAATTCCTAAATTGCGGGTTTAATATATTAACATCGAGTAACCCTTCGTGAAACTCGACTGAAGGTGTGTGTTCTAATTTTGATTGAAATAGTTTTGGCTGATACTCGGTATAACACCATATTATCCTCTCCGGAGGAGGGGATATGCAGGTCTTCTTATATTGAATCAACCGTCCCACCAGGAATGACTTTCCGCATTGGGTGGACCGGGCTACAAGCCCATTCATTGGATGTTGTAAGCTTAAATCCATAATGGTTAATGATAATCGGAACATTAGTGCAATCAATTTTATTAGTTTTTTTTACAAGATTTTAGCATTTCATATTATTAGTGACATTATATTATTTAAAATTTCTTTTGACAATTCACAGCGAATAGTAAACATTTCAATAATATTTTCACAATCTACCGACATAATTATTTCATAAATATGCAAATCTACACGCTTAGAATAATCCGTCATAATGCAATTATGCTGGAGTTGAGATGGATGATCAATTTGACAGCCATTGCACGCTTTCTTAAGAGCTTCGTGTAATTGTTTAATTACAACGTTAGTCATCGCCTCCTTTATTTCCTTGATTTGCTTTAAACACTTCTGAATAGACTCGTACTGGTCGAGGAAATTCAACCAAGAAGATTGAGCGAAAGCTACCCCCTCTTTAGTCGGTAACAGTTTACCCCATAACCATGGTACATTTGTCTAACATCTAAAACCTTTTGTTCGGCAAATCTATGAACCGAAAACCGTTTGGTTTCAGAATCTGTGAAAACCCATTAAGTTTCAGCTTCGTTATTGAAATAAGCTTCAATAGCATCTTTCTTTATCCATAGCTCTTGCAGTTCCGCTTCTGTTAGTTTAATGCCCTTTGTTAAATCTAATAGCCCGCAGTAGATGGTTTCATCTGCATAAACGATTAACCCTTTATCACCAGACACAGGAAATGAACAATTCCTATAAAATAAATACATTAAGACAAGTTAAGAATTATCACTGAGTATTCCTACTTACATTTTAAGGTTCCTCGGAGTCACTTCCAATACAATTCAGATGGTGAACTTTCTAAATACGGTCTTACTATTATACGGTTTTCCCTTTTTATACTCTGAAATTATTTATCTTCGATATCTTATTTATTAAAATGGGGTTTAAAATTAATTCCATTCCACGTATACGCATTTTGAAGTGCATCACGTTACGTATATAGGAATTTACCCGGTCCTCATACGGAATCACGTGTAAAATTACAATAGTTGAGAACGATACGTTTCTCATACTCGTGAGATAGGTTCAAATGCCATGCATATTTAAGTACCACTTACACGCTAATGATATTAAAATGAAGTTTAAAAATATTTCCATTCTACTTTAACAACAAATATTCCATGACGTCAAAACACTCTGAAATTCAAAAATGAAGTTTAAAAATATTTCCATTCTACTTTAACAACGAACATTCCATGACGTCAAAACAATCTTAAATTCAAATTAACCGTGTCCCCCGGGTAATCCGCGCGCGCCGCCTAGGTTACATCATTTCATTTTATTACGTACGATAAAACTTGCTAAGATATACGTTCAAGTGTCTTTCGAGATAAGCGGAGATAAATGAACAAGCTGGCCTGATCACAATATGTTGATATACGAAAAAACAAATCGTCGCGAGAAATATCATAAATACATTAACTTTTTGACGATTTTACCCCCATTTCACCCATTAAATCCCGGATCCCTACGATCCCAACGATCCCTCACTTTCCTTCTACTAATGTTGTTAGGTAACAGTACATGTAACCTCTGAGAAACCATAGAACAAAGAAATGAATTTTTTACTGTGTCTCTTGGAAATTTAAATGACCGTGTCATTATTTTAAATCGGAACGATAGCATACTTATAGAGTCGAATGCTTAATAAGCTTTTGCTTGTAGAAATTTTATTCACTTATCTCATAAAACGATTTTACTCCTTGTTACTCAAAGAACACGAATTTCTACCCATACCCAACTTTTATTCTGGGGACATCTTGAAAAATTGGTACAAAACACTGAAGTCCGCAACATTGACGACCTACGACAACGCATTATTCATCGCTGTGAAACTAAATATAGATGAAGCAACGGTTCCGAACCATATAAGGGGTCTATTTACGTCAAGCATCTGCTTTAAGTTTCTAACTTGCTAGCTTCCATAGTGCCCGCTGCCATTAGGGAGCGCAACCATAGTTTTCGGTGGCTATTTCGTAGCACGCCTCGAATCTTCAAACGGGTTCAAGAATGATTTGCGTGCGCACTAGTTGATCATTTTGTAAATTAAATTTGTTTTTAAAAAATGAAATTTAATAAGTAACTTAATTCTTTCAATTGACGTGGTCACTATGAAACACTTTGATATTGTTAATTTCTACTGCCTGAAAAGAAATCATGAGTGAGTTCTGACTACGCTGTAGAGGGTACTTACAACAATAAGTAAAATCTCTGGATATTTCCGCTATAATTAATTTTAAAATAATTTAATAATAATAATAATAATAATTATCAGCTAGGCTAATACCCAAGACACCACCTTAGGCCTGAGTCATCAATCGACTTTTGAAGCCATTAATTCAGGTGGCCGGGTAACAATTCGTAAGAGGGTGGTGGGCAAGCCATCCACGCGTTATTTAATCGTGTATAGGGAACACCACCAAAATATAACGGAGGCCACAAGGTGCTTTTTTCTACTCGGTAACAGTGGTGTTGGGTTACTGACTTTTGTTTAACCATAATTTCCTTTTGAGCTTAGAATCCATTAAAATTATCACTTCTTGAAATGTTATACTTTTTTAAATTGACCTTTGTTTATCTAACTGATCGCTGTATTTTTTTAATGTATATATGGTGGAATGCAAGAGAAGCCATAGCACAGCTTAGACTTCTAACTAATAGCGCCGGGTTGGTTCCCAGCAACTTCGCCTCTAATTATTCAGAATGCCTAAAGGACGTACCGATGGAGTTGAGGGAGAAAAAGGAAGTACTGGCCATGGACGAAGACCCGCTGGTCCAGACCCTTAGCTTTTACTGGGAAATGATCAATTCTTATTCAAGGTTAAAGCACCGACTACTCAAACAATTCTTACGAAAACGATCCTGCTATCGGAGATTGCGAAAATATTCGACCCGATGGGATGGCTGGCATCTATTGTAGTCGGAACAAAAATTCTGATGCAGGAAGTATGGAAAGAAAAAAATTACTGGGATGAATCACCCTCACATGCAATACAGAGTCGGTGGCAAGAATTCCAAAATTCAATTAAGAAGATTCAGAATATTCGCATCGATCGATGGGTGCACTCTTCGCCAGTCATGGAACTGGAACTTCATGGATTTTCAGACGCTTCAGAGAGAGCATATGCTGGAGTCGTCTACTTACGGATGGTGGATATATCAGGAAACATTAATGTCTCACTTCTTACTTCGAAGACGAAAGTTGCACCAGTAAACAAGGTGATGTCAATCCCAAGACTCGAACTATGTGGAGTTTTGTTACTCGCCGATCTGATGGAAGTGGTCCAGGACTCCTTGGGACTTAACGATATTCAAGTTAAGGCTTGGACAGATTCCACGATTATATTATGTTAGATTGAGGCTTGTTCAAGGCGCTAATAGGGTTTCGAGAATCCAGGAGATTGTGCCAGCATCGCAATGGAGCCACGTACCTAGAACGGAAAATCCTGCTGACGCTGCTTCAAGTGGGATTTCCGTGGAAGAGTTGACGAACCATCACTTTTGGTGGAAAGGGCCACCGTGGCTATCGAAACTTCAGCCGAGACCAAAAGCCCCGAAGCTAGAATTAGGCCAGGATTCCGTCGATACCATCAAAAACGAAGAAAGAATCGTAATTATCGCCGCAAAGACTCATGTCACGGAGTCGACCATTTTCAATCGGTACTCAAAACTACTGCGATTACGCCACATAACCGCATGGATACACCGATTTGCCAATAATGCCCTCATTCAGTGCCACTTGAGAAACGATTCAACAATAATAGCTTCTCGAATGGGTGGTACTAGAGAACTGGAAGACGCTTTATTGATGGTGGTCAAAGTTGCTCAAGCCTCGGGTGTTCGCAGAAGAAATTGAGTCGCTCAAAGAAGAGAAACCGTTGCCTAAAAAGAGTAAATTATTATGCCTACGACCGATATTGTACTCAAATGGCGTGCTACGAGTAGGAGGACGCCTAAAAAATTCATAAATTTCAGCCGACAGCAAACGCCCAATCTTAATGCCACGGCACCATAAATCCATCGAGATGGTAACAAGAAGCTCATGTCCAATACCTGCACGCCGGAGCGCAGTTGGTGCAGAGTATATTATCTTCGAAGTATTGGATTCTGCGAGGACGAGATGCGATCAGACACCAGTTTCGGAAATGCGTCACTTGCGCCAGATACCGAGCGGCTACGGTAAATCAAATGATGGGAGATCTGCCCAAATCAAGAGTTCAATATTGTCGCCCCTTGATGAGAACAGGCGTTGACTATGCCGGGCCATTCCACCTGCGACCAATTACCCCTAGAAGCAAGACTACATATAAAGCCTATTTATCACTCTTCGTATGCTTCACGACGCGAGCGTTGCATTTGGAAATCGTATCGTCGCAAACTACCGAGTCATTTATAGCGGCATTACACCGATTTACTGCGAGACGAGGAAAGCCCAGTGATATATATAGCGACTTTGGCACGAGTTTTGAAGGAGCGGCAAAGGAACTTAAGGAATTTCTTAAAATGGTCCAATCCAATACACATAAGGAAGCTGTGGCAGACCATCTGTCAGCGCAGCATTTCAATCCCGCAGGCGCACCACATTTTGGCGGACTTTGGGAAGAGGGAATAAAGTCCGTTAAATACCATGTTCATAGGGTTGTTGGACAGACACTGCTTACCTACGAAGAATTTGCTACGGTGGTCTCTCAGATTGAAGGATGCCTTAATTCAAGGCCGCTAACTCCGATGTCCTCGGATCCATCTGATCTTCAAGTGTTAACTCCGGGCCACTTTCTGATCGGCGAGTCACTGCAATCTGTTCCCGACTCAGATCTATCGCACCTGCCATTGTCCGGACTCAACCGCTGGCACTTCTCCAGAAGCTAAAACAAGATGTCCATAGGCGCTGGCTTCGAGAATACGTTACTAGACTTCAACAGCGACCTAAATGGATGTACCCTCAAAGAAATATTGCAGTTGGCGACATGGTACTCATAAAATCGGAAATTACGTCAGCAGCCAACTGGCCTTTGGCTCGACTTACTCAGATTCATCCAGGCGAAGACGGCTGCACGAAAGTAGTCACGCTACGTGTCTGGCAAATTGTGTCTGTTGCCATTCGAATCCGAAGATAGTCGGTGAAGTAACAAGCTACTTGTCTTGATATGGTTGCATCAACGCCGGGAGAATGTTCGGTTACTGACTTTTGTTTAACGATAATTTGCTTTTCAGCTTAAAATCCACAAAATTCTCACTTCTTGAAATGTTATACTTTTTTTAAATTGACGTTTGTTTATCTAACTGATTGCTGTAATTTTTTAATGTATATATGGTTTTTTAACCTTCGATTGAAAGTTAACCTCGAAAAGGAAATAAAGAAAATAATTAGAGTTCTTTCAAGGCTGGTATTGCAAGTATGTCAAATATATTGTAGTTCTTGAAGTTACGATTAGGCACGAACAAGTGGCGCACCCTGAAATAATTTATAGAGGGGTGGGGAGAGGGTTTGGTAAAAACAATTACGTAAAATATCCCGGTTACAAAGAACTTCAAGAAATAAATTAATTAGGTTTAACTTTTCAGGTCTATACTTTAAACTGTCGAGTAAACTGACATCTCCCTTTAGGCTATAAGACTGGGTTTAATAAACTAAATTTTCACGAATATATAAAAAAATCACTGTGGTTAGTTAAAAGGAGCCTAAACCCGGTTTTATGTCTGTGTCTAAATCAAGCACTTAACCAAAACTGACCCGGTTAAAATAATATCAATCATTAAACAAACAATATGATAAGTATTTATTAGCAATGAACGTTGATTCGCTTTCCAGTGAGCGATTTTCAGGGAACAGACTATCCCGTCGCTCACCGTGATCAGAACCGCACCCCTCCTGTTCTCAAAAATGAATCAACATTCAGTCTCTCGGGATACTTTTTCTCAGCGCGCCGCGAGCGCTTCAAACTGAACAAACTATCTCGTCACTCTCCGCGAAAATTATCCTTGCCCCGGTGGTTCTTAATTATGAACAAACATTCAGTCGCTCGGACCGATTGCTCTCAGTGCGCCGTCAGCGCTCACTCCTAAACCGAATGCCCCGTCATTGGTGGGGAATATTTCTTAAAAGTAAGAAGACCAACCCGGCGAAAGGCTGCTATCGCTCAAAGTGCCGTGTCAATCGGAGACTGAAACTTGGTAACGGAATAACTTTCATTTGTATTTACCAAATTATGTCTACTCTGGAATAGGAAATAGAATCCTACTCCTCCACCATTTCTATGTTAAATGGCAAATTAAAGTGGTCATGCATGATTTATGTATATTAAACAACGATATTGAGAGCTACGTAATTAGAACAATTCCATCAAACTCAACTTTCGTATTTATATATAGACCTCATACAGCTAATTCCGGGTGGTTTTTAAACCACTGCGAATTCATCACAAGCAACTTAGGTAATTGCAACGTCACGAAAATGATAGGAGGCGATTTTAACTATGACTTTAATACATTAACACCGTGCCCAATTGCAATTGTCGATTTATTTTCTAATTACGGTTTAATGAAAAAAATATTTTCCCCAACCCATGTAACAAGTTCATCGACCAAATGCATTGATAATATTACTGTAGATGTCGACCTTATTGAAACTACTGAGATTTCAGACCACTACCTTCTTACAGTAAACTACGAATCTAATCCTTCCAGTGAGATGCCCATCGAAATAAGAGATTTTAGTGATAAAAATTTAAAAAAGTTTAAAAACATATATCGGAAATTAATTGGGATGGTTGATATAAGATAACTGATATAAATCTGGCCTACGAGTACTTTGAAGAAACTATAAAATATTTATACAATCAAATATTTATTTAAAAACATATACCAAAACAGCTGACTCATGGATTAATAAAGACAACCTAATTAAAAAAACACAGCTTATTTAAAATATCTAAAAGATATCCCACCGAGCAAAATATAACAACTTATCACTCTTATCGTAATTACTGTAACAATCAGGTTAGAAATGCGAGAAGCGCTTGTATATTTAAAAAATTCGCTCAGGCGAAAAATCCAAAAGAAAAATGGAAAATCATTAATCAGGCAACTGCTAGAACTGAAAATCGCAATATTCCAGTTACAATTTCCCTAAATGACTTTAACAAAATTTCACTTCCATTATAACCCAAAAAAAATCTCTATATTCCCCAATTGATATCGATAAAAATTGTTCCACCTTTGCGCTTTATGACGTAAGTCCCTCGGAAATTGAAGTAACAATAAATTCTTTACATCTAAAATCTGCCCCAGGCTCCGATGGTATCCATCCCAAACCGTTAAAGTATGCCTCCAAGTAGAGAGCTGCAACGGAGCGGAAATTATTCCGTTTCCGCCGACTCCCTTCCGTTCCGCGGCGCTGGAACGGAATCGGAGCTAATTTATAAGAAAGTAGCGTAACGGAACGGAATCGGAGCTAATTTATAAGAAAGTAGCGTAACGGAACGGAATCGGAGCAAATTTCCGAAAAATCGTTGTAACGGAACGGAATCGGATCAAATTTCCGAAAAATCGTTGTAACGGAACGGAATCGGAGCAAATTTCCGAAAAATCGTTGTAACGGAACGGAATCCGAGCAAATTTCCGAAAAATCGTTGTAACGGAACGGAATCGGAGCAAATTTCCGAAAAATCGTTGTAACGGAACGGAATCGGAGCAAATTTCCGAAAAATCGTTGTAACGGAACGGAACGGAGCAAATTTCCGAAAAAAACGTCGTATATTGAAGCATGGACACTGTTTTCATTTCTCTCTTGGGCTGCTGATTGGGTCTCTCACTTTTCCAGACAGTGAGATCATAATCCCCCTTCTTCACCGGCTCGTGGGAAAAATAACTGCAACTGAAGCCTTTTTCTCTACGACTATGTTGCGTACATCAATGCGCAGAATCGCAAAAGGTACAAATGCCGTTTAGCGAAAAGGGGGATTAATTTGGCGGGGTGACCCGGCTTGCGGTAAAGTTTAAGTTTTACATTCAATTCAATAGAAATAATAATTGTTTCTGTAAATTTCTGTATTCAGGAAAATTAAATAATTTTTCCTCATTTTTCAAGACTATAGACTCTTAAACGCGCCTTCCCAATCGACCGCCATTACCTTACATTCTACGGGGAGGGTGATGAGAAAACCGGTTTTGGGGGGATGAAATTTCTGCGGTAGAGGGCTGGCTCGTTGGCTGTCTGTACGACAATGGCGGCGCCCAGTAAACGTTTCTAAAAAGAGTGTATACTGAGGGAAGGCAAAATATAAAACGGGAGCGGAAACTGAGCATAAATATTAAGTAATATAGACGATTAATGAAACTGAGCGGAACACGAACGGAAATAATATCGGAGAAACACACGGAGCGGAACACGAACGGAAAATATTGACGATAAATGAAACGGAGCGGAAACGGACGGAAAAATTTACGATAAATGAAACGGAGCGGAAACGGACGGAAATAATGGGCTAGAAATAAACCGGAGCTGAAACGGACGGAAATAACGGACGAGAAACAAAGCGGACCGGAAACGGAGAGAAATAACGGACGAGAAACAAAACGGACCGGAAACGGACGGAAATAATAGGCGAGAAACTAAACGGACGGAAACAACGGACGAAAAACAAAGCGGACCGGATACGGATATATGTACCATAACGGGAAACAAAACGGAGCGGAAACGGTATGGTATTTTCGCTGCTCTGCAGCTCTCTACCTCCAAGTTCGTATTATTGCCACTCTTTTTCTTAATTAACCTGTCTTTTTTATCCGGAATTTACCCAGATCGCTTAAAAAATGCGTCCATCACTCCTGTTTATAAAAAAGGACATCGTAATAACCCTAGTAACTATAGACCAATATCTGTAATATCAATAATAGCGAAAATCTTCGACAAATGTTTTTACAAGAGACTTAATTCCTTCTGTGATAAACACTCTTATTTCTAAATACCAATTTGGGTTTGAAGCACGAATTGGTACCGACTCGGCTGTTGTACCGAAACAGTACGTGGCCTCAACCGAAACAGTACGTTGCCTCAAACGAAACAGTACGTTGCCTCCAACGAAACAGTACGTTGCCTCAAACGAAACAGTACGTTGCCTCCAACGAAACAGTACGTTGCCTCCAACGAAACAGTACGTTGCCTCAAACGAAACAGTACGTTGCCTCAAACGAAACAGTACGTTGCCTCAAACGAAACAGTACGTTGCCTCAAGCGAAACAGTACGTTGTCTCAAGCGAAACAGTACGTTGCCTCAAACGAAACAGTGCGTTGCCTCAAGCGAAACAGTACGTTGCCTCAAATTGAGCCTCAAACGAACCTGTATTTTGCCTCAAGCGAAACAGTACCATGCAGCCATAGCTGAACGGGCTCGTGAGCCCCGCGAGCCCGCATGTTAATTGTCCATTACGTCTATGGAAGTGAGAGACGAGCCCGTTCAGCTATGCTTGCAGCCAAAGCAACAGCACGTTACTTCAAACTAAATATAACGTTGCCTCAATAAAATAGACATACGATAAAATAAAAGGGTGATATTTAAAAACTATATTTCACATAAGTCACAAGCTTTATTGGTTAGTAAAAAATTACTGTAACTATAACATTTATCATAAAAACACCTAGCATTTAAAAAATTCATTGATTTTTGAAGGATTTTGATAAAGGTTAATTTACAGCTTATTATAATTTAAAAATTGTACCGCCTAATGGTGGAATTTCAAACCTGCGGAAATCTATAGCCAAAAGGCACCTTAATATTTAAATCTCGACAAGAGAAAATGACGAAATTTTAATGTCAGTGTGATATTTTTTAATTCTTGGCGCGATATTAAATATTCCAGTGGCGGACTGGCCATGGAGTGAACCTGCCCGATGGCAGGTGGGCCCCACGGACCGTTCATGAAGTGGGCCCCTCAAACATGATAGCGTTATAAACGTTAAAGCTCTGGCCCTTTGTCTTCTGGCAGCCCAAAATATTAGGCCCAGTCCGCCACTGAATATTCGGCACAAGATTTATTGAATCACCGCACGATATTTATTTATATAAATTTTTAGGTGCCGATATAGATTTCCGTATGTTCCAAAAATCACTACTTGGTGGCGCGAAAAGTTAATGGGAATAACAGCTAACCTTACTGCGTGGAATGATAGAAAAATCAGCACTAATTAAACAGATAGCTTAGATTAGGCTTCAAGAGACGGACAAGTTCTTGCTATATAAGTATTACAGTGTTGGTGTGGTTTGAATGAAAAACCTGTATTTAGTTTACACGATCCTTGTTTTTGATAAGCGCAACTGTACAAAGTTTCTTTAAAACCAACCCCTCGCCAAAAACCCTAGTAGCCTCGTAGGCCAATTGTGTGATGAAAACTCGAAAATAAACAGTAAAAGTACACAAAAAATTCCACTAAACACGAAGACTTCAAAGCAGGGCTTCCATTCAGTGAAGATCAATAATCACTCTAGCGGATAAAACAATTCCATTTTACCCCTTTTTAAAACTGAACTTCCCCCAAAAATCCCTAAAAAAGCGTAAAAATTCATTTTTATGTTTTATTCAATACGTTAAATTTCTTTATTATGTGCTATTTTCTTTCATGACATATAATTTCTTTATTCAATACGTACAATTTTATCATCATTACGTATAATTTCAACGGATTCACTTCTAGTTACGTTTCCTTTTACTTTCTTTATAAGACTAGTTAGCTTTGGTTCAAATTAATAGTCTACAATCGATTCATTTCTTCGCTTCATACCGTATTTAATATGCATCAACGCTGAAAGTGTTGGATTTTTCATAGCATTTTTTTCAGTTTTAATGTTATTCATTGTGCATCAGTAACATAATACAATAAGTATGACTCTGGCTATTGATTCGATGCTAAGTTTCTAATGAAACTACTATTTTCAACACTGACACTCGCCCACCTTCGAGTTGAGCTTACAACTCCCCGGTTATGGATAGTAGTGTATTCCAAGCCTAGCCTACTTTCAACACCAGGAGGCTCTGAATAACTCCGAAAAAAGGTTTCATGAAAATTATTGTTAATTGTCACACTTATTCTTATTATGTTACTTATTATTGTGCTATATAACCGTTCCACAACCGCATTGGAAAAAGGTAAAGTTAAAAAAAAACTTTACCAGCTTAATGATTTCTGTAAATTTCTTTTCCTGTTTGGTAACACGAGGGCTTGTTAAAAGACTTATGGGGTGTAATAAAATAAATTTTACAAGGGGAATTCGGAGAGACGCTAAGAATTTGTAATAGTTAAATTTAAACAATCCCCAAAATTTAGAGTGTCCTAAATATATGCCAAAAATATCTAAAAGAATTTTCGTTTCATATATTTTCAAAATGTACTAAATGCGTATCAAAAACTTAACTTTTCGATCATAAATTTACAAAATGTACTAAATACGTATTCAAAATCGAAAATTATTTAAAAAAGTACAAATGTACTTCCCGGAACATCATTGCAGTGACAACTTACATTAATTCTTTTACTTTGGCCGTTGGATAGCTATTTTTTCAATCTGTTCCCTTGGAAGTGGTTTACGGGGTGCTTCATAGGCCTACAGCGTTATTTATAGTTTTGTTTTCGAGATATAGCTTTCCGGAAGTTGACATAGAAAACCGCGTTAGTTTAGCATTGAACTTTGTTCACTGCATGAACACTGTCAGACTGCTGTGTCGGGCTCTCGGTTTAGGTCGGATCATAAAAAGAGCCGTTTAAAGCAAAATAAATCTCATTGCGCTAGTTTAGACAAAAACCTAGATCGAAGACTACTAACATTTGGAACATCATTAACATTAAGTAAGTAACATTTTAATAATTTTATTAGACGTTTAGAAAAGAGTACATTGTTTTAAATTTAAAAAAACTAACGGCGATTTTAGGATTGAGTATTTTTTTACTAAAAATGTAATCAGTGTTTGTTGATTTTAAGTTAAATCTTATCGTTTAAAACTTCATTATAAATAAAATGTGTACGATAACCTCTCTTAGAATAACCCGTGTCCTTAAGCGTGTTAGGAAAAAGTGTCGCGAACTAATTATATAATTACGGTTAAAGCCATTTCCTATTAAGATTTCATTAGCACTAATGCTAGTATCAATAACTTTTACGAAATTGCATAAGTAACATAAAAATCATAGTCATGACACCGACGATGTGGCGTGTTGCGTATTCGGATAATTCGAAACCGGAAATAAGTAAAAAAATTCTTTATGGCATCCTAAATATAGGAGTCAAAACGCGTTTGTCTCAAAATGCGTTCCGATTCAACTCACCGAAAGTTGTCAGTCTTTAGGAGGTATTGATTTATGCGGTCATTTCCGAGATAGACTTTCATCATAAGTAAGATAATAACAAAAGTATGACAATTAACCAGATTTATCATGAAACGGATTTTCTTATGCTATTATTAAACTAGATTTTCCGTTGGGAGATTAGGAAGTGTCAAGAGTTATGGTTATTATGTTACTTATGTTTATTGTAATTTCTAAACATTCAATGAAATATTTTTTTTTCGCTTCAATGCAAAACCCAATCAATGTAGATAAAATGGTCGGACTATTAGGGTAGCAAATATAAGAAGCTAATTTTAACCAAAATTGGTCAAAAATACATGACACTAAAAGCTACGTATCGAAATTTAGGGGGACCTGTGGATACTCAACTTTCACATTAAAAGGCTTAAATGCTTATTTCTAAACATATTTACAAAACCTAATTTAACAAATTAATTTTATTATGAAAAAATCATAAACAAAGTTGTTCAGTACGTCAAAATAAGCTACAAACCTCCAGGAATATAATACATTTTCAAAAATCGGACTTAAACCAAAATTAAGTTTTAGTTTACGGGAGACCCGTTTAAAACCAATAATTACGCTAATTTGGCTTTATATTTCGAATTTTTTAAAAGAGCCTAAAATGCCACAGCTGTTAGCTCTAACGGCATTAAAGTTCAGCTTACAATCAACCGAACTTGGCTTATTTTATGATCGTCTGAAGAGTTAGCTTATCTAGCCTAAATTTGTTCCATTAAAACTAAGAATTAAATTATCAAAGAGTAAATAATTATGGATTCATAGTTTAAAATTTTCTGTTAAATCATCATATTATAACGACGAATTAAATAGTTATGAGGTAAGAAGAATTCGTAACTATTATCTTAAACAGGTTTAGGATAATTGCTTAAACGTGAATGCCTAGGCTTTCATCATGATTTCAATAGGCGTTTATTCACACGTAACGAAAAGCATTGTAAAAGACTAGACGTTCACGTTAAAAACAATTTTGGTATTGATTTGTATTATTTCAAAACGTTTTTATTTTACTTTATAGATAATCTATACCAATTAAAATATTACTATTCACCATGGACAATGTAAACAAATGCTTTATTTGTGGATATAGCGCTCTTGGGACAACAGATTATATTAAGCATTACAAGCGGCATAATGATGTCCCGAATGTAGAATTCCCATGTCTTTTTAAAACTTGTTTTTTCTCTACGTCAAACTACAACACATTTAAAAGTAATTTCCAAAGAAATCATAAAAAAGACCCCACACTAATACGGAGATAGAAGGAACCGAAATAGCAAAGTAATCTAAATTAAGAAATCTATTCAAATGTTCAGTTCAAAATTGCTCTTTAACATTTATGGATGTCAAAAGTTTCATAAAACATTTGAAAACACATTTCACTGCTGGATTTGGGGTTGCGTGTAATTTTAACTGTGAATCGGAAAATGTATACAGTGTAAAAAGTACTTTCGCATCGCATCTCAATAGAAACCACAAAGGACAAACTGAAAATTTTATTATTGAAAATCATCCGATTAGAGTTATTGAAATTTTACTGGAAATATAACTGATGAAATAAACCAAATTAATAATTTACATAGTAGTTACGCAACTTACATCCAAGATGACATTATTGCTACTGATTTCAAAACAACTGAAAACGAATACGCTAAAAACCTCGGTTTATTTTATCTTAAACTCTAAACCAAAAATAACATGCCAGTTACTACAGTTCAAGCGGTAGTCGAAGAGTTCCAAACAATGAAAGATCTTGAACGAACCATTTTAGAGGACAAGCTAAAAGAAAGACTAGCGCAATTGGATCCATGGAAATCTTTAAGGTCGTTGGTGAATGTGACTTTTTGAGAACGGTTAACGAATCTAACTTCAAAAGCATAAACAAAAAAAACATTATACAGAAAACCTAAACTTCGTTAGCCCTATTAGCATTTTATTAGGATATGAAGAGGGGGTCACTGTTTTTTATCACTATGTTCCTGTGAAGAAGTCTTTAAAAGCGTTTATACAGAATCGTGAAATTTCCCAAATTTTAACTTTTAAAAAGCTACCTTCGAAAAAAATGCAAATAATATATTAGAAGATATAACAGACGGAAAGTCTTATAGTAAGCGTATTTCTTTCTCGGAAAAAGCTATAAACCTGCTCATTTTCCAAGATGGATTTAAAAGTGTAAATCTATTGAGTTCAGCCAAGTGTAAGCGTAAGATGGTTTGGGTTTATTATACATCGATAAATATTCCACCAGATAAACTTTATACTATTGATCAGATGCAGTTAATTGCTTTATGTAAAGAAAATGATATACACAAATTTGGAGCACCCAAAGTTTTCAGCAAGCTGTTAGACGATCTAAGAGAATTAGAGGTTGATGGTATAGAACTTCTAAGCGGTGAGAGAGTAGGCGTAAACCTCTTTGGACTGGTCGGAGACAATCTAGGCTCGCACGAGGCGGGTGGTTATCAAACTAATTTCTCAAATGGTTACATTTGTCGCTATTGTAATTTAAAATACGAGGACAAAAAAACTGCCAAACATTTTCCCAAAAGAACCATTGAGTCTTATAAAGAAGCGATTAAAAAACTGGCAACAAAACAGTATTTGGTATATGAGGGTATTAAATTTGATTCGCGATTTAATACACTGAAAGACTTTCACGTTTACCATCCGGCTTCACCCCCATGTATTGCTCACGATGTATTTGAGTGTGTAATAGCCTACGACCTAATTATATTTATTTCTTAATGGATTAAAACAAAGAAATGGTTTTCATTTGCTCATTTAAATTTGATGATAACTCAATTTAAAGTGAAAGGGGCAGATTCTAGAAGTAAACCATGCCCGCAGAAAGCAAACGCGAATAAATTGAGCGGCAACGCGTCTCAGAACTGGTGTTTAGTCAGATACGTTCGATATTTTAGATCCCGTTTGGTTGCTCTATTTGCAACTAAAACAAATCGTTGAAATAATTTGTTGTCCTAAAATATCAAAAGGGGAAATAGCTATCCTAATGGGTCTACTCGATAACTATAAAACTAATTTATTAATAGCTTTCCCTGATTACAACTTGAAACCAAAACCACACTATGTGTTTGACCATTAACAGGAGTTAATTTTAGAGTTTGGACCACTCATAAGAGTTTTTCCGTTACGTTTCGAAAATAAAAATGGGCAATTTAAAAAATGGGCGCGTCAAACTAAATTTTTTATAAACATAACAAAACGTATCTCCAAAAAACACCAAAAACCTCAAGCTTATTTAGGTAGCGGAGCTTTTTTTCCTAAAGATTTACAATTTACACATAGCAACTCCTTACCGTTTCAAAGTGAATTTTTTTCGAACACTAACTTATTTGAAGAGTCGTTGAAGCCCGCTAAACCTGGAAACAAGATTTAAAAAAAAACTAAAATGTTTATTACATACATTTTTTTTAAATATATAACTATTCATAATAATTTTGTTTAAAATAAATAAGTATTCATAATAATTTTGTTTAAAATAAATAAGTATTCATAATAATTTTGTTTAAAATAAATAAGTATTCATAATATTTTATGTTGAATAAATGAAATAGAACTTAAATAAGTATAACTTGGTCATTTTAAAGTTTTTTTCTTTTCTGGAAACCTTGCTAATGCTAATCTTCTCATGCTAACTTTAGATGGCCGACTGTTTTAGAGGGGCTGCTTACTGTAATGGTCAGTAGTAACAAATTTCAAGAACGGTAGTTATCATTAATTAGGAAATAAAGTGTTTTGAAAACCGCAGATAACGTGCAATAAACATTGTTACTATTGTAACTAATTAGGCAAGCTATTGTTCTTAAAACAACAAATAGTTCCATGATAAAGTGAGCATTGTAAATAATGAAGCTCACGGTATTAAAAAAGACCGTAATTGACAGTTAACTAAACAGCAGCTAACACCATTGGAATAGTATACTGCAGGTGATGTAAAAATCTAACAAAAAGCTGTGGTATTAAAAGCAAGGTATTAATAAAAAAAGTAATCAACAGCAGCCAACCCCATAGGAACAGTATATTAAACCGTTTATTATACTGCATTTGATGTTCAAAATGTACCAAAATGCTGTTGTAACAACAGCGAGGTATTTAAAAAAACCAGTAATCGACAGTTAACCAAACAGTAGCAAACCCCATTTGAACAGTATATGTAACCGTTTATTATATTGCATTTGATGTTACAAATGTACCAAAAAGCTGTTGTAACAACAGCGAGGTATTCATATAAAAAAACAGTAACCGACAGTAAACCAAACAGTAGAAAACCCCATTGGAACAGTATATGTAACCGTTTATTATACGGCATTTGATGTTACAAATGTACCAAAAAGCTGTTGTAACAACAGCGAGGTATTCATATCAAAAACAGTAACCGACAGTTAACCAAACAGTAGAAAAAACCATTGGAACAGTATATGTAACCGTTTATTATACTGCATTTGATGTTACATATGTACCAAAAAGCTGTTGTAACAACAGCGAGGTATTCATATCAAAAACAGTAACCGACAGTTAACCAAACAGTAGAAAAAACCATTGGAACAGTATATGTAACCGTTTATTATACTGCATTTGATGTTACATATGTACCAAAAAGCTGTTGTAACAACAGCGAGGTATTCATATCAAAAACAGTAACCGACAGTTAACCAAACAGTAGAAAACCCCATTGGAACAGTATATGTAACCGTTTATGATACTGCATTTCATGTTAAAAATCGACCAAAATGCTGTTGAAAAATCAGCGAGGTTGTTTAAAAATAAACAGTAATTTCCACTTTTATTTTAACAATGTCGATTCACTGTTATAAAAACAGCGCAATACTGGCATCTACGGACGCCAGTACCTTGCTATTAAACAAACAGCGTTTTTCCTCTGTGTGGTATTCAAGCCTGGGGCAATACAAGTCAAAAAATATAAACAGAATTCAATTATACAAAAACGTGCAATTCGAAATATATTTAATGTACCCTGGTTAGCTGAAACTAAACCATTATTCAATGGCGGAGTGGTTAGCACTTTCACCTCGCAGCAAGAGGAGCCGGGTTCGATCCCAGCTTGTGGCACTGGGTGAAAACTCGGAACAACTCCTTCTGCGTTGAGTTTGCAAGTTCTCTCCCCACTAGTTTAAGGGGTTTTCCCCCGAGTTCTTCGGTTTCCCCTTCCATAAAAACTTGTCTAGGTTAACGGTAATAGTTAGTGTAGGGAGCTGTTGGCTCGATCTCGTGGCATGCAGGGCTTGCCACCACCCTCCTACGCATTGTAACCCGGCCACCTGAATTAGGGCTTCAAAAGTCGCATGATGACTTAGGCCTAAGGTGGTGCCTTGGGTATTAGCCTAGCTGATTATTATTATTATTATTATTATTAAATGCTCGCTTTTAAACATTACACAAATAATTGAATATTTCTATCTGAAGTTTTTACATCAAAATATTAAAGGCTTCATCGAAAATAAAGTATTCAAAAGCTCTACTAACCGCCTCTCTAGTCGAACTATCAACGCAGTAGTAGAACCCTTCTGTCGACAACTAAAAAATCGAATTCAATCTTTTCTAAAGGCTGTAAGAGATATAATATAAAAAACCATGATAAAATATAAATCTTTTTCCTGCGGCCATTTTTACACCTCATGAGAGCTACCATCTTTAAGTTCAAGTTCAAGTTCGATTATTGTTTATCATTTGATTTCACATTGTTAAGAGTTGCAAGGGCCAAGTCAACAGTGACTTATAGCCCTTTTTGTATATTTTTTTAAAAAAAATATTATACAATTTAACACTTTAGTAAAATAGAATACATTTGTAGCCAAAATGTTTTGGAATATATAATTTAGATAAAAAAAAATTTCAACAAAACACAAAAACAAAATTTATAATAAAGAAATATAATACTGATTTGTAAACTTTTTAAAACGATATTTTTGCAACAAAAACAGAAACAAATAACATTAGATGTTGTATTTTTCATTAGAAAGAACCAACAAATCACTAACAACAATAATCCGTTACACTTTAATAGGATAATAAAGAAATGAAGTTAGATTTAGCTAGAACAGGCATTGTCGCTCTCGAGTATGTGTTTTTTTAGTTTGTTTTTTAATAATGCGACCGACGAAATGTCTTTTTGTAACTCATACAATTGGTTGAACTGCTTTACACCAAAATAAAAAACCGACAAGATTTTCTTTTGCGTGTGACATTGAGGGAGTTTTAAAAAATTTATAATTCTTGTTTTGGTTATAATATTGTTTAAAGGGAATAAATTGATACAGTTATTCTTAATGTTTTTAAAAATAAATAATATACAGGAATACCTATACATTTGATCGATGTTTAGCAGTTTACTTTTATAGTATAATTCTTTAGTGGGGTGTCGCCAATCGGCTTTGTAAATATTGCGTATCGCACGTTTTTGCATTTTTAAAACTTGATATAAATTGTTTTTGGTGGTATTGCCCCATGCTACTATTCCGTACATTAAGTGAGAGTGAAAGAAGCTAAAATATATTTGGAATAATATGGTTCTAGGAAATATATCCTTATATTTGAAAATTAAATGGGAAGAGCTTGCTTTAATGGATTTTCACTGCCAAGTTTTTCGGGCCATATTTTTGTGATTGGCCTTGTAAGTTAAAAGGCTAAGTGATAAAATCGCGAGCGAGGTAATTTTAGGGATAATATTTCGTTGGTGTCTAAGGTCTGGGACCGACACCACCTTGTGAATCTTCAAAAACAAAAAAGGGAAAATATTTCAATTCGTAACCGTTCACGCTTGTTTGTTTTATGATAATCCAGTTAAGTAAACTGTTTAGTTTATACCTTTAAATTTCTAATTAGGAAAATACCGTTTAATACTACAAATTGTAAAGTTAAATAAAAATAATAATCAACTGAATGACAGTTTTGGTTAGTATATAAATAAAGTAACTCAACTTAAAACTTTATATGCTGTATCTTTTTTAAGGTACAGTCCCGGACAAACGTTTCTGGACACTTTGTTTTTCAAATGTTTCAAAAACCGTTCACAGTAGAAAGTCGATTAATACCTTTTTGGAAAGTTTATAAAACGGAGAAACGTTTTGCTATTTTATAATTTTAAATATTGAATAAGTATTCGACCGAGGCCTAATAAACCGAAACATCGCCTTTCAACCAATAGAATTTAGTGACACTCTTGCACGTGACAAACACCGATCGACGCACGGAAATGTTTCCTTTCCAAAACCGGATCCGGTTTCAAAATTGGTCTCAAAAATAACTGTTAGTTTTTTAACAAATTGCCAAATTTCTGAGAAGAAAATTCAGTAAATTCCGGTAATGCTTTTCTTATAATTTTCATTATATTATAATTTTATGAGTGATGTGTAAAACCGTTGTGGTTGATGGACAGACAATAAGTTCAAGAACTGCAAATAGTTGATAATTTCGCTATTCTCTCCGTTACGGATTTTGGTCGTACGATTCAAATAAGTGATTTATCTTATTATTTCTTTACTTTGAATAAGTTTTTGAAGTAAACTTTGATCTGTAACGATTTTACGGCGTATTGTAACTTTAACCCTTGACAAAACAAACGTCGAGCGTAACTACGCCGCCATTTCAAAAGTATAGGCTCTGAGCGGCAGAGCCTACTTGATAAACTATTAGAGCCATCTTAATGTACAGTGTATATGTATTGTCCCCCGCTGTAATACAGTAATCCCGCTAAACCAACTTGCCTATGGCACCCGGACTTTTTTATTTTTTAGAGAGCACTGTAAATTATGTCTTCCTGTAAATCTTGTATATTTTATCATAAAAAAATTGTGACTTGCCGCGTGATGAGTGCATGGTGTTAAGGCTTTTTTAGCCACATACACCAATTCAAACTCTACCATTATTCTGCTCCTCCCCCCCTCCCCCTGACAATTTTCAGTAATTAAGTCGCGTGTTCCTATTTTATGTTGGTTGGCCAAGATAGTACTTTGCGCGAGATAAGACTTAAAAACGTGCTTAGTTTTATTTCGCTGCCCAGTTATAGTGACTTTGATTATTGAAACTCGCTTAATGTCGTTTTTTGGTAAGTATCAATTCAATTAAATTATTTATTTTAATCAAAAAAATGTTACAATATCAGCCGTTTTCATAAAAGGTGGGCTGGTAGCATTGCATATTTTTTTGCCACGCGAGGTACTTTTTCGACTTCTCTTTAAATATAATTAGCCATGGATAATTAAATTTAATTAAGCTCTCAAAATAGAGCAGGGGCGTACCGATTACCGAAGAGACCCGTTGAATGGAATTTATTTTCAAAACTAATACATGACCTTCTCTCCCTCATGTTGAAATTCCGGAGCTTGGCGACGTTTTTATAATATTCAATAGTGTTAAATTTCATAAGAGAAGAATTCTTGTCTCGAGTTACGATAATAGTACCATTCGAGAGAATAGTAACAGTAGTTTTTAAAATTATTTTACAATCAATCGTCAAGTGCCCATTTTCCTTTATCGTCGGGAGTACTGCGTTACAACAACGAGAAATTGTCAATTATACAGATAATGGACATAATCCATTCAATCAAAGAAGACTGTGAATCGCTTAATCGTCGATGCGAAAGCTTAATAACATATATAGAGTCAAAAGAAGCCGATTTTAAAGATTTTTCAAAATCGGAGTCAAATTCACTTGTCGAGCACGACCCAGGAAAAAGGGATATTACCTCTTCACTGACAGATAATCAAAGGAGGTACCTAATTTCTTTAGGCAAAGTTTCCAAGTGACGGAAAAAATAGATTTAATGGTCAGTGGTATAAAGAATTTGAGTTTTTAGAGTACAGTACAGTCAAAGACGCGGCGTTTTGTTTTGTGTGCTATCCATTTCCATCTTACTGCGGAAGCTGAAAGGACAAATCAGAAATGCATTGGGTTTCAGAGGGTGTAAAAAATTGGGGTAAAATGAAAAGCGGAGGAAAGCAAAAGATTGGAAAACTTCAGTTGCATTTTGCTTCATCTTGTCACAAAAAATCTTTGTCGGATTACTGTCGGTACATGTTAAAAGACGGTCACGTCGATGTACTTTTGGACAAAATCAAACGTTCAGCTTTGATTGAAGAACAGAGAATTTTAGCTCACAACACAGAAATAGTCAAAATTTTGGCAGATGTCACAAGAACCCTAGCACGGCAGGGGCTGGCATTTAGAGGGTCTGAATCGGATGAAAATGGTAACTATCATCAAATTGTTCAGCTAATATCAAGACATAACCCGATATTGAAGCTATGGTTATCAGATGCATCATTGCGCTCTTATCACGGGAACTACTTAAGCCCAAAATCCCAGAATGAGTTTATACAGCTAGTTGGAGCAGCGGTACAGAATAAAATAGTGAAAGAAATTAAAGAATGCCCATTTTTTACCATTATGGCTGATTCTACGCCTGATAAATCTCACAAAGATATACTTTCTGTAGTTGTTAGGAGTACAAATCACCTTGGAACCATTAAAGAGCGATTGTTAGAAGTTTTGGAATCCAAGGACAAAACAGGACTAGGAACAGCGAAAAACATCATTAAAAGTCTTGAGCGTAACGAAATTGATGTGTCAGATTTGGCTTTCCAGTCATACGACTTTGCCAGTTCCATGTCAGGGATGTTTAACGGAGCGCAAGAAAATGTTTCAAAACTAGTATATATTCCCTGCAGGCACATAGAACCAATACAGCCGTCGAACATAGTTGCAAAGCAAGCCCAATTATTGACGATATGTTTAATATGTTGGAGGAAATATATGTTTTCTTGTCATCTAGCACGAAACGTTTTCAACCTTTAAAATATAAACTTAAAGAAGTAGAAAATTCACTACAACTACGAAATTTATCTAAAACACGATGGACAGCTCGCACAGAAACCATACAGGCCACTGTAATTTCTTGTGAGCCAATAACGGATATTCTTAAAGAAATAACAAATAGTTTTGGTTTTAGAATCAAACGAACCACTAAGGCATTGGCTCTATATAAGAAAATGCTTAGTTTTGATTTCATAGTATCTCTAATGTTTATGAAATCAGTTAAGGTTAAAACTAAACTGCTAACCGAAACTTTAGAATGCACAAACCTAAATATAATGGACGTTGTCAGCCTTCTTCAAGCAACAATCAATTCAATTAAAGCGATATCGTTGGATACACACGGACAAAATCAACTAATAGATAGTGCTATAGCTTTCGCCAAAAAATTGGAAATTAATGTTGAAAGCGATTTTGTAAAGCACCATCGACGTAGACTAACTCCTAAGCACCTTCTCGATAGCGATAGATCTAGTCCAGCATGTCTATCACTACACCAATGTTTTAGAAAATAATTCGTTGTCGTTTTGGACACTTACTACGTTCATGAGTTCCAATGTTGGTGCTTGTGTTAAAACGGTTCAACCATTTTCCTCTATCTAAAGAAAATTTAACATTGGAAAATCTAAAAGCAGTTATCGAAATGATTCCATCTGAGAGTATAAAACCCGGCGTCTATGCGGTACAGTCAGAAATGGAAGTTTTATATGAAAACTCTACTAATGGGCAGTCTATGAGCGATATTCTGAAGGAAGCTTGTGAATTGAAAAATCTATTGAAATTAGCGTTTTTTTTCGTACGGCTAGTTTTAACTGCTGGCTATTCGGTTGCAACAAACGAAAGAACGTTTAGCAAGTTATCGTTTGTAAAAAATGTCTTACGGACAACAATGTCAGACCAACGATTAAACTATTTAATGATTCTCAGTAGTGAAAAAGACTTAACAGATAGCATAGATCTGACCAATATTGTACGCTCGTGGTCAGAATTAAAACAGCGAATAATTCAAGTTTTAGTTTGAAATAAATAATTTTATTCCTAAAAATATTGTATTATTAATTAACAAGTCTATTCATAAAATAAACACTTGAGTCACTTGGCAAATATGATTTTCTAGTTGGCAAAATTAATTTGCCTCCCCCTATAAAAAAAAGATTTATAGATGTCTAAGAGAATGTAAATCTAAATTCACCCTGAAAAGAAAACTAAATGAAATAATACTCAATTACTCTGTAACATTTTGAAGAAAGAAAAACAATTGGGACTATTACACTTTGCTGTGTATGTATTAATTTTTTTTATTGTATAACTTGTCTTTTTTATTGCATTTCCTAGATTTTAGTTGGAATATTGTTAACCATTTTTTTTAATTGATATTTGATGGTCTTATTTTTTTAATTTTGAAACATTCAGGGCCAATTAGTCGCAAGATGACTTCGGCCCATAAATTCTGTAACATAACCCGAATACATCTATAACTATTACTCAAATAAATATTGAAAATTGACTGAAAAAATCTTTCGGTTCTTCCATCGAGCTGGCTCAGTTTAAAGGCCGAGAACAGAGATTCCATTTTCTCGTGCGCGAATTTTGATCCGCACAAAATTTGAGAGACAGCGTGGACAACTTGACCGAAGGCTCCGACTGTTTTTGAATATAATATATATAATAATCACCAACAAAAGAGATAAGCTACAATATATAGAATGGTCCAGGTGGTCACTCAAGCTGTCATAGCTGACAATCAAGTTGTCAGAGATGTCAATCAGCTGTCACTCATCAAAAAATTAAGTACAGGATAAGAGGGGTGAGAATTCGCTCTGGTCTCCGGTCTTTAAGAGCTAGGAAATAAAATCGTCTGCCGCCATCACTCCCTTACTTGAGAAAGGCAATTTGAGAATTGTGAGTGTTCATTTTGGAAGTGATTAAATTGAGAATGCCCACGTCTGGGGATTTGGCGTTAATAACAACCAATTATCACAAAAAAATTATCTTACACTAACCATATTCACCTTAATGACACAATGAGACTTGCATTATTTAAATAGACTGGCTCGGGATGACCAAGTTTAATTCTGGGAAGAAGACGGGTTTGGTTGTCGCGTCTTCTTTAATAATAATTTAAAATGGCACGTTTACGTTTAATTATGTCTAGAGAGTTTCTTCTTAATTACAGTTTTGTGAATTAAGTCGATGGGGGTTTCAACATACTGATTTAATTTGATATTTGACAATAACAAAATAATACTTAAGGTTTAACTTCACAAAAGTCTTTATAATTCACAGTAGTCTAAATCTGGAGAGACGATGAGACCAATACAAATTCGAATAAAAGAACACCAACGTGCAGTAAAAAACCTCGACCCTCACAATAGCTTATTTTACCATACACTAAAAGCAGGTCATATTATTGACTTTAATAATAAAAAAATCCTCATTACAGAAAAACATAATTTTAAACGTAAATTCGCGGAAAAAATTCTTATTCAAAAATTCGATAACTTAAATCTAGACAAAGATGGCGAAATTTCCCCAATTTGGGATATTGAAAATTGTCTCATCGTCCTTCCAACTGCATTTACCTAAAATTATTAATATAATCTCTCTTATAATTATAGTAGAAATATGACGTCATTATACCTATTTTTAGTAGTGTATAAATAAGCATGTTTTGACCTGTAACCTTTACACTTGACAAAGGATCTTGTAAGACCCGAAACGTAGTGTCGGACGTGATGCTTTGTAAAAATATCACGGTTCTTATGTTTTGTATTTGACTTTAGTTTTACAAATAAATTTTAATTAAATCCAAATCGCCTCATGAGCATTCCGTAATAAACATAAGACTTTTAACTATTACTATACCATGACTAAAATTAGTGAATCTATTCAACAATTTTAATGTTAAAAACTTAACTAAGGCTTCCAATCACATCACATATCCACAAATGATTTGGTACGTGGGGCTCCTTATGGATACCATGTTTGATTGTTTTGAACATATGACTATAATAAACATGTCAAGGAAAATGTTAAGAGGCTTCACGAAGAGCCACCAGAAATTTTACATTGCGTAATTGGCAGTGTACTTAAACGCCTACCTGACCATTCAGCTCATGGTCCTAAGATGGTGGACTTACTCATAACTGATGGAAATCAATAAATTGGATAGTGACGCAATCAAAAGGAGGATTAATAATTGCAAAAACGAAGCCTAAATTTTTTAACTCTGATTAAAATGAGGCTTCAAGCGGAAGCCCAGATTATGGGAAATTATAAGATTTAAAAGCACTTTGAAGCGTTTCGTGGATTAGGCTGTAATTCCTACGGTTTGAGTCTATTTGCTCGATTCCCAAATGATCGAACGGGTCCCATTTGATAGAATTTCCATTTGATCGAATTGCATTTGATCGAACGAAATTTGATCGAAAGCTACTGTAGGGTAAAACTACTAGTTTTTGGGAGTAAATCGAAAATGCAACATCTAGTCAGAATGAGATGCAGTAGACTCTAATACAGAAAAAAAACCTGAGCGCAGTGACGTAGAAAACAAAATATTATCTCGGACATAATTAATAGAAAGACCTATTAAAAAAACGAACTCTGTACCTAATTTTTAGCAATAGAAGGGCCGTGAACGTGGTCAGACCCCTCGTACACTGCAAATCTTATGACGCCTACAGCACGTTTAAAAAAACACCTAAAGAGCGTAACAAAATTAGAGCACCTGACACATGCATATATGGACTTTTAGTGTTCATCAGATGCAATTATGTGTACGGTAGATGTCCTCCTGATGTGCTCTAAAAGCATTTTAGGTGCTCTGCCAGTGTCATATTGTAACATCTATAGAACGAGACCGTAACGAAATTAGAGCACCTGACACCTGTTGAACACATGAACATATGCACTTTTAGTGATCAGCAGATGCAATTATGTGTAACATACATATACTCTAGATGCACTCTAAGTGCAATTTACGTGCTTCTGCAGATGTTCTATTGTAACATCTATGGAACGAGATCGTAACAAAATTAGAGCATCTGTTACGCCTAAATAACATCTGGCATCGACCGAAAAAATTGAAGACACATCAAATGAACATATAGAAGACACTTGCTCAAATTTCACTATAGTCGTCCAGATATTTAACGACAAAACAGGGCTCACAGATAGTAGTAAACAAAAATACACAGAGAAAAGGGTTCTATTAAAATTTCAGAAATTTTCTGGAAGCACTTCATGCCAGAATATTTCTGTAAATTTTACCATTTATTTCGGTTTTTTTTTAGGATAATAGTAAAAGCGTTGTATTTTTTACAGTAAAAACTAATAGTACTTTTCACAGAACATGTGTAGTAAATTTTACAAACGTTTTGTTTTTTTCTGCAGAGCAACATCTGTTAAAATTACCAATGCAAAGTTGTAAATTTTAGAACACCTTAGTTCATTTAACAGATTTGCTTTTTAAAAATTACAGATAAAAGATGTAAATATTACCACACCTTTGTCTATCTAAAAAATTAACTTATGTAAAATTTACAGAAAAAGTTGGTAAATATTACAACACCTTTGTTTGTCCAAAAGCTTTGCTTCTGTAAAATTTACAGAAAAGGTGTAAAGGTTGCAGAAATTCAAACATAGAAGTTTTTTTATCGTAAACATTGAATCTGTGTTGTTAATTGTACAATATATAAATATATAAAAGTAAATTATTGAATGAACTAATTTATTTCAAAGACGTGGTACAGCTATATAGAATTAAAACAGCTTAAGTTAACAAAATTTACTAAAAATAAATTCACAATTTTTACAGTGGCTAAATTACAATCACATTTACTTTTTTTTTATTTAAAAAAAATTAACTTTTCTGGCTATTTAAAATTAAGTAGTTCATATAACATTACATAAATTCTACCAGACTAACATTTTTTAATCTCGATTATAATAAATACTGCCAAAATGTTTTATAATTGAAACTCTTCAATGTCTTCTTTGAGTGTACTGCAGCTAAACAATAAAATAATTTTAATAAATGAACCTTAAGCACTAGGGTTTAAGGCGGGTTTTTTGTCTTCCAACAGTTATGATTAAATGAAATTGTACAAAATAGAGAAAAGATTTAAATAACTGCTAAAATTTCAAAATAAAAAAATCCTAATTATTTTTTTTTAAATGGTGACTTACACAATAGGTGATCACAGACTAATAAAGAACTATATTTAAAGGCAATTTCCCTTAAATTGCAGGCTATAAACACTGAAGCTTATGGTTGCGTTGGTTAAAAAAAAGAGGTTAAATATGTTTTGGGTTCAATAATTGCGATTCAGGGTTAAAATTTGCATATATAAAGGTTATCACATAGAAGAAAGCTTCAATGAAAATTTTCCATCTCCTACCATAAACAATGAGTGAACACATAATAACAATGCCTATTTTCAACTACATTTAAAGGCAACTTCCCTTACATTTAATTCTGGAAACAATGAATCTGCGTTCAACACAAAACTTTAATGCAAATTTTTCACCAAACCCTCACTAAACACAACCTTCCCCAAGTCTGAATCGCTGTGTAGGTTAAAATGAAAATAGTGAAATTGTTGTTTGAAGTTCAACACAAAACTTTAATTTATGCAAATTTTTCACCAAATATATGTTACCCAGGCCCCTCTTTCCCATTGGGCACTCTGAGCACGTGCCCAGGGCCCCGCGATCGATAGGGGCACCCTAGTTCCTGCCAGATCATCAAACGATAACCGTTATTTATTACCGAAAAACATATTTATTTCGAAAAAAAACAAACGATAATGACTGACTACAATACCAACTTGCTTATTAGCTTTTTGCATGCGCGAAGGTGCTATACTCTCGCCCGAAAATCAGGCTTTCCGATTTAAGTTTAAGTGATCATTCAAGGTCATAGGGGCCCCATTATCCTTATGTGCCCAGGGCCCCCAATAGGTTAAAGACGGCCCTGATGTTACCACTTTATTTTTTAACCTACACACTTGGAGAAGGTTGTTTTTAATGAGGGTTCAATCGAGGGGTTATTCACTTTTGCAAAATTTTGTACACCTGATTTCAGATTTCATGTAATTTCACTTTTGATTTAACGTTATGAAAGCTACTGATTTGAAGTGATTTCACTGCTGATTTGTACACCGAATTTCAAAAGTGGTTAACCCCTCGGGTTCAATTACAATTGGAAAAAAAAGCTTGAGCTTTGTAACCCTTATTAAGATTTTAACACTCTGCACCCTATATCACTTATTTAAAAGCTGAAGAATTTTTTTTTTCAAATGTGATTGAACCCTCACTAAAAACTACCTTACCCAAGTCTGAATCGCTGTGTAGGTTAAAATGAAAATAGTGAAATTGTTTTTCAGTTCAATAATTCTGCTTCGGTGTGGAAAATTTGCATAAATTAACGGTTATGCGTTGAACAAACTTCAGTGTTTTCAGAATTAAACCTAATGTAAATTAGCTTTAAATATATTTAAAAATAATCATTTTTGGTCTGTGTTATCCTATTGATAATGGTAGGAGATGGGAAATTTTCATTTATGAAGTTTTTTTAAATTTGAGTTTGAAATTTTAATATCCTGCACCCTATAACAATTTATTTTAAGCTCAAGCAATTTCTTTCAAATGTGATTGAACCCTCACTAAAAACAACCTTCCCCAAGTCTGACAGGCTGTGTAGGTTAAAAATAAAGTGGCTAAATATTTTTGGCTTCAATAGTTGTATTTCGTGGTAAAAATTTGCATTTATTAAAAGGTATCGTGTTGAACGGAGCTTCAGTGTTTTGAGAATTAAATGTAAGTGAAGTTGACTTTAAATATAGTTGAACATAGGAATTGTTAGACTGTGTTCACCAATTGGTTATGGTAAAAAATGGAAAATTTTCATTTAGACCACTTTTTCATATTTGAGTTTTAAATAAATGATAATATATTGTGCAGAATATCAAAATTTAAAACTCAAATTTAAAAAAAATTGCCTAAACGAAAATTTTCTATATCAAACCATAATCTATGGGTGAACACAGATTAACAATACCTATTTTAAACAATATTTAAAGGCAACTTCGTTTACATTTAATTCTGAAAACACTGAAGCTCCGTTCAACAAGATAACTTTAATAAATGCAAATGTTTCACCCAGAAATACAACTATTGAACCCAAAAAAATTTAACCACTTAATTTTTAACCTACAAAGCGTTTCAGGGTGTTAAAAATTAATATTAAAATTTCAAATTCAAATTTGAAAAAACTACCTAATGAAAATTGTCCATACTCTACCATAATCAATGAGTGAAAACAATGCCTATTTTCAACTATATTTAAAAGCAACTTGAAAACACTGTACCTCTGTTCAACGCGATTACTTTAATTCATGCCAATTTCCCACAGAAATAAAACTATTTAATCCAAAATTATTTTACCACCCTTATTATTGCTCTAAGTATAATTAGTCAGTATTGGGTAAGTGAGGGTTAAAATACTATTATAGGTGTGCCATTTTTTTAACTTGTATTTAGTTAAGCCTAGGCCATTTGTTTATATGAAAAATACAATACATATATTTACTCATCTTTAATGACTTCATTATTTACTTAAGTATTACTTAATTATTATGAAATTCTACTTACTTATTTGTTGTGATGATAATTTTATCTGCATGGCAATTTCTGGCCAAGTCCGATATTACCACGACCTAACCGTTACTTTTTGAAAACCGCTTTCAGCTATCTCAACAAGAGGGCAAGACATAGGTTATTTGGTATTAATATGTAACACAGGCACTCCTTAAACGACCCTTTAGATGCAACATAGATGTTCCATGTTCAACAGATGTCCTATGGACATAAAGAGTACGGATTAGACCACTTAGAGTAAATAAAATGAAATAATCAGCTAGGCTAACACCCAAGGCACCACCCTAGGCCTAAGTCATCATGCGACTTTTGAAGCCTTTAATTCGGGTGGCCGGGTTACAATGCGTAGGAGGGTGGTGGCAAGCCCTGCATGCCACGCGTTCGAGCCAACAGCTCCCTACACTAACTATTACCGTTAACCTCAACAAGTTTTTGTAGAAGGGGAAACCGAAGATCTCGGGGGAAAACCCCTTAAACCAGCGGGGAGAGAACTTGCAAACTCAACGCAGAAGGAGTTGTTCTGTATTGCATTTGTAAATAAGTAAATAGCATCTAAGTCATACGTAAGGAGCATCTGTAAGACATATTATATGTTCAACCGATGTTTTTAGGCGCTCTTCAGATGTCATAAAGATTTGCTGTGTATACAACGGTGCATACGCGCCTACGGCGCGCGTACATCAACCTAACTTAACCCAACGTGACCCTATTTATATATATCAAAAACAACGGGCCGTTATCGTCGATGTCATAAAAAATTCCATCATATAGTGTATAAAGTAAAAATTTCTTCATCTTTGTGGCTTAATACAGTTAAAGCAATGAATTATTCCATCATTATTCCTTCTGCACTTAAGCAATGAATTATTCCATCATTATTCCTTCTGCACTTCATATTGACATTCGGTAAAATAAAAACATATCAACTGGTACTATAAATACTTTTCAATTCGATCAAATAGTATTCGATCATTTGAAGGTTCGATCTTATGAAACAAATGACAAATGGGATTCGATCAAATGGAATTTCGATCAATTAAACGTATAATGATCGACTGTCGATCACATTTTTCAATCAAGTGGACCAACACCATTCCTACTAGTGAAGGAAACGTACTATTGAAGTTGGCTATCAATACTGTTTAAAAGGGGGAACAAAAGAAATTGGAAAACCATCACAAAGGGAAGGCTAGGCTGAAAGTTTTAAATTAAAAATGGCTCAAACTAATGCTTAAATTAGACTAAATAAACCATTTAAAAATGAATTTCATCGTGAGGGCTTAAAAATATTAACTAAAATTTTATAAAAATGTTTCAATATTGGCACCTCTAATTTTCATTATTTTCTTGACAACTCTCACACTGTTTAAATTCCCTATAGCTGTTTACACTTCATACAGGTTTAGGACTAAGTTGAAAACCAGGTGACTAGTTTTGCGGACCCATTCTGGAGCTTCTTCAGGTCTGACGCCGGCGCCCGATTTTGGTTATTATATACACACAGTCACAAAACATAAGCTCCAGATTTAATAAGCATAAGAAATATATAACTTGATAAAACTACAGATAGAAAAACAATTACATATATAGAGGAAAGCTTTATAAGAACAGAAGACAATTTCTACAAGTCAGACAAATTATACAAACAATTAAGGATTAACTTCATTTTGAATTTTGAACGACATTTGCGCCACGATACTCTATAGCTAGGTCCATCGTCTCTATGTAAAACAGTCACGATCTAGGATTGCGTTTTTTTATAATTTCTAAAGATTCTTTTATGAATTTTGGTAAATAAGGATCAATTTTGTATAATATGTTGTTTCCCAATTTGGGTAGTGTCCCATAATGGCAACGTGTTTGCAAAAAAGGTCTGCCACTCGACGTTTTTGACCTCTTTTCATAATGGACTTTTCTACCTTTTCACTTGGTTTGCCATTCTTTGCATTGCAATCCATTGATGGTTCTTATTAACGAAATAGTTCATACGGGTACTGATGACAAGTAAGGTAGTAAATTGTAGGGTTATCGGGAATGTATTTATGTATCCTTTTTTTTTGGACCAACTCCTTATACCCTAAACATTCTTCTCGTGACGGGGATAACTAAACAATGGCGTCTCAGGTCTCTAAGCCTCAAAAAATACAATCGTGTTTAAAATTTTACGGCCCGTATCACAGAAAGAAAATATATCAGATTCAACAGAAATTAAGGCATTTATTACAAAACTAAATACAGTACGAATAAGAGTTTGGTCTTTGCGAGTATTTAAGCAGCTTCTAAAGATTATTTTATGAATTTTGGTAAATAAGGATCACTTTTGTATAATATGTTGTTTCCCAATTTGGGTAGTGTCCCATAATGGCAACGTGTTTGCAAAAAAGGTCTGCCACTCGACGTTTTTGACCTCTTTTCATAATGGACTTTTCTACCTTTTCACTTGGTTTGCCATTCTTTGCATTGCAATCCATTGATTGTTCATATTAACGAAATAGTTCATACGGGTACTGATGACAAGTAAGGTAGTAAATTTTAGGGTTATCGGGAATGTATTTATGTATCCTTTTTTTTTGGACCAACTCCTTATACCCTAAACATTCTTCTCGTGACGGGGATAACTAAACAATGGCGTCTCAGGTCTCTAAGCCTCAAAAAATACAATCGTGTTTAAAATTTTACGGCCCGTATCACAGAAAGAAAATATATCAGATTCAACAGAAATTAAGGCATTTATTACAAAACTAAATACAGTACGAATAAGAGTTTGGTCTTTGCGAGTATTTAAGCAGCTTCTAAAGATTATTTTATGAATTTTGGTAAATAAGGATCACTTTTGTATAATATGTTGTTTCCCAATTTGGGTAGTGTCCCATAATGGCAACGTGTTTGCAAAAAAGGTCTGCCACTCGACGTTTTTGACCTCTTTTCATAATGGACTTTTCTACCTTTTCACTTGGTTTGCCATTCTTTGCATTGCAATCCATTGATTGTTCATATTAACGAAATAGTTCATACGGGTACTGATGACAAGTAAGGTAGTAAATTTTAGGGTTATCGGGAATGTATTTATGTATCCTATTTTTTGGATAGTAATCCACTTCACGTACTCCCAGTCTACTCCTTCCCTTAAATGTCCAATAAATCGTCCAGTTACATTACTGTTTCCCCAAATAATTCGTTCGGGGAAATTGAAGCACACATCACGAGTTAGACCAACTCCTTATACCCTAAACATTCTTCTCGTGACGGGGATAACTAAACAATGGCGTCTCAGGTCTCTAAGCCTCAAAAAATACAATCGTGTTTAAAATTTTGCGGCCCGTATCACAGAAAGAAAATATATCAGATTCAACAGAAATTAAGGCATTTATTACAAAACTAAATACAGTACGAATAAGAGTTTGGTGTTTGCGAGTATTTAAGCAGCTTCAGCGAATCCAATTCTGTTGTTGCCGTAGTCAAACTCGGTGTAGTAGCGTCCAATGAAAACGTCGCCCAGGATCCAGAGTGGTCCGGCCGGGGCAGGAACGTCCAAGCCCATAAAACCGCTCAAGCATATTGTCTGACCAAACTGGGCAACCTGACAAATGAGATAACAATTGAAATATGTATAGCTTCAAAAAGTGTAGCTCGCCATCCCACGCATTGTAAGCCGGCCACCTAAAAGCATCATAAAATAAGGTTTTACAGACAAATGAAATATTTTCAGAAAAAGACGCGATCTTACATCTAGTTTCCTCATTTCTATAGTAAGACTAGATTTTAAGGGGGGAAAATAGTTTAATATAGGTAATTTTAAATAAAATAATAAATAATATGGTATAAATGTGTCACGTCTTTTTTCAGCCCAGAGCGGGAAATAGGTTTGTGAGAGCAGCCATTTGAATTGGGCTATCGTAAAAAAATTAAGTAAAATCTTTTTCTAATGATTGTTAGATTTTAAACGAAACCAAGTTAATCTAATTATTTAATTAAAATATATAACCCGATAAGAATATAATATTTCTATTAATTTTTTCATCGTTGACGAAAGTGATACATAAAAAAACATTCCACAAGCCTTGTGTCGGGGATAGTTTCATATTTATATACCGTATAGTATTTAAAGACATTTTCTTCAGAAAATAGTTTTTAAAAACACCCCTAAGGCACATTTTTCAAAGAGTAAATTAGGAGTATATGGAGATGGATCCGTAGAATTAAAATATATACGTGCTACCTATTGGAAAATAACTTTAAATTATTACTTACAGCCTGGTGGACCAAGACATTTTAACTTAAATAAAAAAATGAAATATCTTTAAGTGAACAAACGGAAGTAGACTATACCTTAAGAACGTAGTCTTCACCAGCCAAAGAAAAGTTTTTGCCCCCAATAATAAAGCTTATTGAAGGAAGTTGCGGAATCAAATTGCAATTGACCATGTACTAAAAGGATACATTTAATATTTAATAGAAATTGGTTACGGTTTGATTGAACAGAATTTTGCCACTTACCTCTCCTTGTGCTAATGGAGTAGCTCCGATAGCTTTGTTCAGTTTAGCAATTTCAGATGTTGGACCAGCAATCAGCGAAGTTCCAGTATCTGCGATCGCCTCGCAACCACCATTGCAGTAATCTCCTTTGACATCACCAACAGAAAGTCTGTTCAAATGAATAAATTAATAAATTCATTTCGTTACTAATTGAGAAATGCGCAGTTTCATTAAGCAAAAGTGTTTAATGCCGATGAAAACACCAAATGTGTAACAAATACATCCCCACTATTACCATTATGCATGATATACGCTCTTTTGTAAAACGAAAGATGAATGTTGGAATATCAAAATATATTTTAAAAGATTTATTTAAACTCACCCGTCCATTTTAAATTGCCAATAGCCCTTTTTGTCCACAGAGGCGTAAGCGAATTCGCCCTTGAAATGTTTAGGATCTGATCCACCAAAGATGATCTCACCACCGATTTGTGCATCGGGATCTCTGAAAAATATTAATAAAATTAAAAACCCTTAAAAAGTTATTTATGATTAAATTTCAAAACAAAATTCGACGCAAAATTTTTATTTCATGATATAGGAGTAATTTTAGCTACAATTTTCGGGTCCCAAACAATTAATTTTGCAATTGTTGAGGTCAATAACTCTAAGTTTAACAGGACCTGTACCATTTAAGTAAAATGTCGAGTTAAGTAAAAGGTAGTTAAGAAAATTTAAATAATGGAACAGATGCTCAAATTGACGAAGCGATTAGTGGATAATCTTAACTTATTATTGTGAAGAAAATTCTGTAATTTTATTTTATTTTAAATTTATTTAATTTGAGAAAAATCAGTAATCTAATTTCAACGGAGAACAATCTTTAAGCTTATTTTTTCTAAGTCTTAAAATTAATTATAGGAAAGATTTCATAAAATAAATACTTAAATAATACACTTAAATTGAATAATCGCAAGGAAAACTAGTTTAATTGTTCTAAAAAAAAGATAAAATATTTTGGATCTCGTGTTTATGATTTTGTAAATTAATTATTTCAAAGAAGACTTGTTTGATTTTGATATTCTTCAAAGTAGAGTTCCGGTAAAATAAAATGTACGGAAATTCTCAGAAAAGTTTCCGGAAACTTTTCCTAATTGCGGAACATTTTCCGCAAATCAGAAATAAGAAATATTTAAAAAAAATTACATTTTAAGGGTTTTTAATTTTTTTTTACCTTTTAATCGATATAAAATGTCTAATAACAGTAAACATACTACAATATATTAATAGTGTTACATTGTTAATGAGTTTAAAGCTATTCTAGAGGTTTAGTTTTACTCTTAAATTCGAAAAAATTAGGCGAAAATGCCGTTTTATTTAAATTTGAAAACAATATTAGACTAATAATGGAATGAAACCTTTTTTTAATTTTTTTCGGAAAAATATTCCGCGGAAAATGACGCAAAATTTTCCGATGGAGGTATCGAAAATTTACTGAGTAAAATATAATATAAATCGCTTAAACTATAAATATTTTGTTATTTGAACCTTTGAGATATTTACCTGTTCAAGTAGAAAGAAAAGACAGGTTGGCTGACGAGTCCCTGTTGGATCATTTGATCGAAAACAGGCGGAACACCGTCGACGGAGATCTCTTTGTATCCCATTCCTAAAATTCCGTCGAATTTGGCGGCAATAAAGGCTAGCCCTGGTTCAGTAAGAGCTTCGGCAAAAGTCTGATCTTTAACCTTAAATAATAATTTTTTTTGGAAATCTCAACGTATCTAAGTGCAATATCTTAAACTAATTCGTGTAAATTATGTAAGAATTACATGCCTTGCCGCAAATACTTTACTTAAGGCTAATATAGTATTCGAATAGTTCATCGACACTAAATAGATGGCGCTGTGAGATTTAATTAATAATGAAATTTGAAAATCACACAGCACCATCTATTTTAGTGTCGATGAACTATTCAAATTTAAAAACGGAAGAAATTATACAATCTACCCTATTTTAAGTTTTATGGTAAAACTACACAACGCAATCACTATATAAAGATCTCAAAAAAAGTTTTTGTGTCAAAAATTAAACTAAATTAACATTATACTTAATATCTTCAAAACTAATTAAGATAAGAAGAAAATTCGAAAAACAATGGATAGACAACGTTGTCAAACGTAAATAATTAAAGTTTCAAGATTCTCAGAATAATACATTGTGCATAAAACTTAAAATCCTGTTCATTTCAATTAAAGTTTGTCAAGTTATATTTCAATTATGATACTTTATTTCTAGATCTTGTGTTTAATTAGCTTCAATTTGAAATTTATTTTTAGGAAATCCATAAAGCAGAACCCGTGGAATTGAACCAAATATAAACTTTATATTTTACGTGAATTTTAAACAATTTGGGTCCTTAAACGTAAAGCGGTAGTAGTCTAAGTAGAATATGTAAGAAATCTGAACGTTAAATGTACACAAATTACTTTTCGCAACAATATTGACTTTTTGAACTTCTTCCTCTGCACCCGTAACAGATACTAACAATTGATATGACCCTTTTTTATAATTTAAGTAACAAATTTTCTATTTTTTATATCACCATGAGCCTTAAAATTATTATTTACGGACCACTAAACAAAAAGTGTCCCTTTTTGTTAAATGACTGAAATAGGCGTGATACGTAATTAAAATAATTATAATAAAAATAAAAATAATTAGCCAACTATTTTTAAATTTTACACTTGGGTATTGGATAGTTTTGCCTAAAAAATGGAGATATCTACGTTTTTAGCTGAAAATATTAATAAGTTATAGAATAATCACGGCTTACACGAAACTTCATATTTTTTGGTATAGCGTAAATTCATTTCAGTACTCCTTCGCTTAATGTTTAATAACTTTTATATGTAAACTTTTTTTAACCTATCAAGACATTCTCACCCCTTTCAGCAAGACCAATTAAGAGGGAGAGACTAGATAGCCCTAACGGAAATTGTTACGATTTTATACGATGTAAAAATGAAAATTTAATGTTTTGGGGGCTCTCATTTGATGGTTTAAATGGAAATGTATAATAATAGATATAATTACACCATTACATAGCCCTCATAAAGAGCTTTAAGATAAGCCCTTAAACAAATGGAATTGTGTTAGATTCTTTTTGACGGATTAAAAACCATTGTGTTGAAATTCAACACTTTTGAAGTTTTATATTTTTTATATCATACACAAAGTTGTCTGATAAATAATGTTCAAATATTTTTTGAATCCTGATCTTTCAGAATAAATTATCGAGGTCTGGAACCAGTCCGAATCGCTGTAGGCGTTGATATTTGACGCCCTCCGAGGGTTTGACTATTGATCGTTACCTCCTATGACTTTTAAAATTTCGGCTCTGCTAACCCACCGATTTTGTTCAAACTCTTGGGATTGGTAGCCCTTAATGTATCACGAAAAATCCTAAAGGGAATTTATTCAATGGGCAACCGTTTTGCCATGGCAACAAAAAATGTTTTTGAAAACACAAATTATTAAATTTTCCCATTGAAAATAACATGGGATTTTGACCTCAAATTGATCAAAGGTTGATCAGTTTTGATGTTTTTTTGTCAATTTTTATCTATTTTTTCTATTTTTGGCATTTTCGAATTTTTAAAATTTGTTAAAAGGTAATAGCTTTCTTAAAACAAACAATCTGGTATCAATGAACAACTTTTAAAGGTAGTTTGTTCTCAACACTTCTCTTGTATCGAGATTTGTAACATCGCAACTAAATGTAGCAATTCTTTTCGACGTCATAAAAACTCATAACTGCCACTTCTTTGAAAAAGATTTTAACAGTCAACGAGACCCCACCCCGCCGACGTTTAATGGTATCAATTGGTGTTGGTCCATTTGATCGAAAAATATGTGATCGACAGTCGATCATTATACGTTGCAATTGATCGAAATTCCATTTGATCGAATCCCATTTGTCATTTGTTTCATAAGATCGAACCTTCAAATGATAGAATACTATTTGATCGAATTCAAAAGTATTTATAGTACCAGTTGGTATGTTTTTATTTTACCGAATGTCAATATGAAGTGCAGATGGAATAATGATGGATTAATTCATTGCTTAAGTGCAGAAGGAATAATGATGGAATAATTCATTGCTTAAGTGCACAAGGAATAATGATGGAATAATTCATTGCTTTAACTGAATTAAGCCACAAAGATAAAGAGAGTTTTACTTTATACACTATATGATGGAATTTTTATGACATTGACGATAACGGCCCGTTGTTTTTGATATATATAAATAGGGTCAGGTTAGGTTAGGTGAGGTTAGGTTTATGTACGCGCGCGGTAGGTGCGTATGCACCGTTGTATACGAGGGGTCTGACCACGTTCACGGCCCATACCATTCGATCAAATGCCATTGAATCAAATGCAATTCGATCAAATGGAAATTCGATCAAATGGGACCCGTTCGATCATTTGGGAATCGGTCAAATAGTCTCAAACCGATCAATTACCGTTATAAGGATCTAATCTCCGCCTCTGATTTGACTTTCCAAAATGTGTAAATTTGTCTAATTTTGTTAAAAATAGTTGAGTAATAAAACCTTATTAAACTTCAAGCGAAGGGGTACTGAAATCAAGTTACGCTATACCAAACAATATGGGGCTTAGTCAAAGCTGTTATTATTCTTTAACTTCTTCAAATTTGCTAAAAATCGGTTGACCCATCGTGACCTGACTGGTCCAAATCGTATGAAATAATCCGGCTCCTGTTGCCGTGAGGCGTAAGTGCTAACCACTATGTAACGCCACCGTTTGATATATATCGCTAAGCTTTAGCATAGACCATGTAAAATCACGTGATTAGATAAAAATCGTGACAAATATGAACTATTAAAACTGATAGATCGCGCCTGAAATAACAGTTTTTTGGACGTTATTTTATAGAAATAAGTGACATCATAAAAAAAATGTTTTTGAGGACCATTAACTCACATCAATACCGCCGACATTTACAACATCGGTGCTAAGGTATCCAGTCATGCTGCCACTTCCGTAACGGATCTCGAACGTGGTTCCATTTTTCTTGAAGGAACTGGATTTCGTGCTGTCGTACTTATTATGAAGTACTAAGAAAAGAAATGATAATTTTAATTGCAAATTCCTTTATTTACTAACATTGTTGAAATTTAAATAAATTAATTACCGCGGTACCCACCTCCCCCTTTTTCTAATGTGATAATTACCGTGGTACCCTTTTCCCCATAGTAGAACCACCCCAGTAAGGCCCTTCCTCACCCTTTTCCTCGTGTGATAATTACCGGGGTACCCACCTACCCCTTTTTCCCTTGTGATAATAACCGTTCCTCCCCTTTTTCCCCGTGTTATAAATACCGTGGTACCCACCTCCCCCTTTTACCCATGTGATAATTACCGTGGTACCCACTTCCCCCTTTTCCCATGTGATAATTACCGTGGTACCCACTTCCCCCTTTTCCCATGTGATAATTACCGTGGTTCCCACTTCCCCCTTTTCCCCATGTGATAATTACCGTGGTTCCCACTTCCCCCTTTTTCCCATGTGATAATTACCGTGGTTCCCACTTCCCCCTCTTTCCCATGTGATAATTATCGTGGTTCCCACTTCCCCCTCTTTCCCATGTGATAATTACCGTGGTTCCCACTTCCCCCTCTTTCCCATGTGATAATTACCGTGGTTCCCACTTCCCCCTCTTTCCCATCTGATAATTACCGTGGTAACCTTTTCCCCATAGTTAAACCACCCCAGTAAGGCCCTTCCTCCCCCTTTTCCCCATGTGATAATTACCGGGGTACCCCTCCCCCTTCTTCCATGTGATAATTACCGTGGTACCCTATCCCCCTTTTCTCCATGAGAGAATTTCCGTAGTACTCTCCCCCCCCCCTTTATAACGCGAGAATTTCCGTGGTACCCTTTTCCCCGCAAAAAGAACTCAAACTCGCAGTCGTACCAAACCCCCCTGTACCCCTTTAAACCCTCTGTATCCAATGGCTGATGCATAAATGCCACGGGACTAACGTACGCCGAGAGAGCCACCGGACTTTAACATCGGAACGAACCCGAAACCCCCCCGTTTCCGAAACTCACAGGCCTTGTGAAACTACCCCATACGATCCCCCTACCCTCCGAAATTCGCGGCGGAAAGAGTGTATTGCGTGTTGGGACAAACACGGCCCAACTCTCAGGGGCGACAGATTTTGAGCATTTTTAGAAACTGACATTTGCGTCACTTTTTAAAATTTGTAATAAAGAATTTAAAAACCAAATCGGAATCAAAGCCGACTCGATGCGAGAATGCGAATTGCAGCGTACGTAAAAAAATGCCCCGGGACCCTCGCGCCCGGAACGCGCGCGCGAAATGAGTCGGAAAACCGAGAAATAAATCTCAAAAATCGGTTGACGGTTGACGAACCTACCACCCAACCAACAGCTTTATATATATATATATATATATATATATGTCGATAAAATAAAAAAATTTCAAACATGTTTTCACCTCCAATAATTAATTTAAAGGAATAATGCATTCTTTATATTACAGGGTTTTTTTTTATTTATTTCCAACACTATGTTTTCTAGAAAGTTGAAATTTGTCCTATACGTGCCAGGGGACACTTTCTACCAAAATTGCAACTAAATCGAAAGATATTTTCACGTTTTTTGAAAATTTAAATTTTAATATATTTAATTAAAGGCTGGTTTGAAAAAACAAATTCCTAGGACAACTTGGCAAGTGGTTATAAGAATATCCTTTTTCACACGCTAAAGCTTTTAAAAAGCTATTCGCGTTACAATTTGTTTATAATAATTGTTACTACAATTTTAAACCAGCCTTTAATTAAATATATGTTTTTGGATCGCTGTTGAAGTTGCGTTATCAATAATCGCTTGATGCATTTTAGGTGTTTCCTAGTTTCGACGAAAGTTTGTAGACGCGATAACTTCTCAACCTTTGGTTGTAGAGGGATAATTTTTCTACTTTCGAAATATGAACCGACCATTGTGAATTCAAAAACGCGTGTGTAAGTGCCGTAGAACCAATATTTAAAAAGTTGTCCAAAATGAGTTTTGACGGTTCCCGCCAAACTATTAATTTTTGTCGGGCGAAACCGATGAATACCGATAGATAATTGGTTTCATCGATCTATCTATTATAGTTTTCTAGCAGAATTAAAAAGAGGGCAAACATTTCACCTGTCGAAGACTTTTTAACCAGAGTGTACGTATGGAAAAGATATCAAGCCTTTCACAGAAGCTGTTCCACAAAATGAATAGTATAATAACTTATATGCAATCAGTTAGGCATTTCATTGTTTTAATATTTCAAAAACAAATTCCGCACTTACAGCACGCAACGTTGGTCCATTTGCAGTTTTTCGATGGTACCCATAAATTCGAAGAACCAGTGTCAAAAACTACTTTAAAGTTTTGAGGTGGAGTTCCAATAGTAATTGGTCCGTAGTATTGAGCCTATGAATATAAATATTAAAAGTGCTTGTTTAAAAAGAATGGATTTAAAAGGAAACAATGAATAATGCGAGTTCACTGTGTGAAAAATTAAATTTTTATTTTCGTTATACCCGAAACTCGTTAGCGTTAATCATAATCCATATCATTTAGAGGGCTTTTGATTACAAGGAATTTGAAAACCCCTTGGCTATAGAGGATGATTACCTCAATATTAAATAACGGTTCCACAAATTAGGTAACGTTAAGATTTTTTATTAACCTTTTTAAATTTTATAGAAAAAAAGGATAGTTATAACTGTAATTTTCCAATAACCGTTTTTTTATCAAATTGTCTAAAGTAACAGTTACAGTTTAATACAGGTTGTTTAAACTGTATTTGCCAGGTGAGTTTTATTTACTAAAATATAAGCTAAAAAGCGTTCATTACGAAAGACCTCAATGATTTTAGGGATTGCTTACTCAACAAACCAATATGTAGCGCAAATAATTCAAAAGCCATAAGTTGGAACCTATAATATTGGAACCTCTGTTTCATAAATCTAAATTCAATTGGCTTAATAAATTCAAGTTAATATTACCGTTATTATTGAAACTATCAGTAAAATATCTTTCGTAAGAACATGATGGTTTTTCGAATCGAAACTCTATGACTTGTTGAGAAGGATTTTTTACATCACGGGATATGTGAACGCCCGCTTCCAAAGACTCAAAAAGTAAAATTTACTTCAGGGTGGCCATATTTTGACGACAAAAACAATATAAATAACTTCTTCTTATCAGTGGTATCGATTTCTTAATAAAGGCGTTTTTAAAAAAACTATAAGATATAATCTTTTCAGTCTGTCCTAATACGTTCTAGTTCATACATTTGATTGAACACCCGAGGACTTTGATAGTCTCCCTTTGAGCTGTATCCTACACTAATTTACTTTCCGTGTTTTTCTAACCAGCACTTGGGATACCTAATCATTTTAATAATATCTCGTGCCAATAAAACACTTTTACATTTGAATAGGTTTTTGAGTAAATACGCTTGTCCCACAAAATAAAAATATACGCTTTAAGTTAAAATTACTGCTACGTTTTTAAAATTTAAAAGAGTTTAATTTAAATATGATAATTATCTAGCTGCAGAAATTTTTTTAGTGTAAAACGAATCATCAACAAACCTACCGATGCTGTACGTAGCGGAATGGTTAAATTCGTTCAAATAAACAAGCAGGTAAGATATGACTACGCAGAATAAGGAAATATGAAACGAGTGACCTTTCGTATAAATCAATTACAGAATCGTTTGATATCTAAAATTATAAACGATAGCGCCCACAAATAAAATCCATCGAAATATTTCGAAGCAAGAAACTTCCTCTTTCAATCTTTTGGTCTTCGCTGTCAAGATAAACAAATAGAGTGCTTTGATACGCAAGTTATCGAATCAAATGAGTGGTTCCGCTTATCGTATTTATAGAGATAAATTAAAGTGTTTACAAAAGAGCCTCAAAATGTTGTAAGGAATGCGTATGTACCAACGGAGTTAATAAGATCTGCATTTGGACAATGGCCCCCTGTTAAATAGATTCATTTTGCTAGTACAAATAACTAAAGAAATTACTAGTTTTATATAATTAATAAAATTAGTAAATTGCTTTTGTCATATATGTTAATATTTGAAAATAGCTGTGTCGTTATACTTACATCTAAGTAGTTTGAGAGTGGTTCCGGCCATGGACCATTTCCTTTGTGAAGTCGGTGTGGAAGGACATATTTAACGGGAGTTTCAACCTCGTGAAGATGTCTTCGAACCGATTTGAATTTGTGAAGAGGAATTCTAATAATGCGCAAAAAATTGGGTTTTAAATATTTCAGGAATTAAATTTTAAATACAAAGTTACTTTTTCACATTTTAATCAATATTTATTAGGAATAGGGGATTTTGAAATAGTTATTAACCGAATCTGTAGCGGGAAACGTGAACAATGTTTTTACATCCCTATTAAGCCATCTGTATTAGTTCATGCCAATAAATGAAATTTTTTATTAACGAACTTACGGTTGATGCCCATATTACTTGTGATCACAACCAAAAATCAAAATCTCATAATAAAGATATAAAACTTTGTCGTTCGAACGATAAAGTCATTGCTACGTTTTTCACATTTTAAGATCAAGATTTATAGTCCTGTTCTACAATAAAAATGAGAACGAAAACCAACATTTAGATATAGAAAACTATCTATGGGGAAAATTAAACTATTTTCGGGGTCGTTGTAAGAAATGAATAAATGATCAGCTTTGAAATTTCTCTGAGATTTGTCAAACAGAAATTGACTTTCGCTGATTGAATACTTCACCTTGCTAGCGAGGAGCAACAAACACAAGGAGAACGCAGCTAGCCTTTAAACACGCTAATGCAGTACTGTGTACAAAATTCATTGTACGAACCTATACGCTGAACGTTTTACGGGCGTGGGGTGAAAGCCATTTTCCGAATTTTCAACTTCCGACGGCAGCAGGCGCTAAAGCGTCTAACCAATTAAAAATGCACGACTTATGACGGGTTGCGTTCTCCTTGTGTGGGGTGCTGTGTTTGTTGCTCCTAGTTGCTAGTTGGTTTGTTAATCTATCAAGATTCCTTTAATGCAACCTAACACTCCAATATCTTCAGTGTACGGGTTGGAAACATTGTATTAAATAACAATTTAGATTGACAAAACCCACTAGACTTGTAAATAAACAGTCAGTACCAAATTATATTAATGATTTTATTGCAAAACATTTTAAAGGTATGTGGGTTTCTACTATTAAACAATAAGTGCTCAGTCCCAGAAATACAAGTACCCGTATATTCTACTCAACTATAATCAATTATGACATAACGCAATTTAAATTGACGAGAAGTCATACGAACCCCTGAGTTTGAAAAAATGATTAATATAACAAACACATAGACCTAGATCCCTTTGAACAAAATGGCATTGTATTTTATATTTATTTTAATCTTGACATTAAACTTTAATAATAAAGATATTAAAGGTAATAAAACCTCAAGTATTTGGTGTAAAACACGAACGTATGCAGCTCCGGTCTCTTTTGCTTTGGATTTATAAATGTTTGGCACCACTTTATGGGTAAATTTCAAAAAGTAAACGGGTCTACCATAAATGGTAACATCAGTCAATCGTACTTGGAAGTGTTGTTAGAACATTATGATATTTCCGCCAAGACTCCAACAGGGTTTTGTTAAATATCTATCAATGGGTCAATAGGTGAGAGGTTTTCGCGCCCCAATAATTTTGTTTAGTAGACCAGCACAACTTCTTATTCATAAAATTTTAAAATGGCTTTTTATTGATTAGGTAACGAAAAGAAAACCCTGAATTTTATAACAATTTCTAACACTTGAGCCCTTAATTACGTGGAAATGCTTTTAAACGTCATCAAATAATTATTGTTTTGTAAGTTACAATTCCAACGTTAAAAATGGTCTTAGCAACTTTCAAATAATCTCGAAAATAAAAATAAAATTATTAAAAACTAAATAAAGTTATGATGAAAAACCTAATAAATAAGACAATATATCGGTGTTTAAATTTCGAAACTTGGGCATCCCTGTAATGAACGTTTACCATTATATACATTCTTAAGTTTCGGCAACTCAACAGTATTAAAATTTGAAGCAGTTGTTTATTGACATGATTTAAAATTTAGTTTCCATAAATTGAAAAGAAAAATTATATTCGCCCTCCCCATTAATATTTCGTAACCACATTTATGTAAATGCATTTAATAGTATATGACACAATCAATAGATTTGGTAAAACCTTTACAGGCAGACGAAACTTAAGATAAAATTAAAATAAAAGAAATGAAGCTAAATGTAAAAGAATAAAAAGTAAACTCAGATAATATAAATATTTATTTAATATAATGGCAGCACCAAATTCTTAAAAATTTTCCTAAAATGTTAATTTTCATGCCAAGCTTACAACGTTTCCTTTCAATATTTATATTCGTGAATATCGTACTGGTTTTAAAATATTTAACGCCCTCCAACAACGCCACTCGCAGCAGCTGCGCGTGACGTTATGAAATGAGCTTTCAACTTCAACCGTAACCGCCTTTTTTTGTAAAAAATAAATTCACTGTAAAGGAAACAGTTGAGGTAAAAAGTTTGTAAGCCTATCCAGGAGTTATTACATATCGGCCGTTTTAAAACACTGCGTCATAAAGGCTTAACTAGGTCTATAAAAAAATTAAAGTTAAATAATCCTTACCTGTGAAGTTTTGGGGTGACGAATGCCACACTCAAAGCCAAACAAGCCAACAAAGCTAGGAACGAAAACGTCTTCATGATGCTCTGTCACTCTCTCAGCAGCGAAATGCCTGTCGGCGTTCGGCGCAAAGATCATTTAAAGCGAGAGAGGAAAGCGAAATCATATGACCGCGTCACGTGACCGACCAGACACACTAGTCTCTATCTCTCTCTCGTATCCATGGCAACAGACCGTGACAGGGCCGAGTCAGCTGAGAGTGAAGTCACTTTACAAAGAATGACATCTACATAGAAACGGATGTTTGTTTGCCAGATACTATTTCCAGACCTCTGATTTTACAAATAAAAATTTTTTTAAGAATTATGCATGATGGTATAATAGAGTCATTATACTCTTTTTCTGCAGCTTTCTCTTGACTGAAATAAGTTTTGAAATTGTATTTATCGTGATCGAGATTGTTGTTATTAAATTAAAGATTAAAAATTAGTTTGTAATATTATGAATAACGGATAATCCACTTGAACCCGAAACACATAATATTGCACATAGTATATCAATTACAGTTCAATTAATTTATGGTTACATGTCAAAATATATTAAACACCTGGTTATAGGGCTTAGTAAAGATTTTGACTCGTAAGCCCTAGTTTGCATAATAAACAATTATGAAAAACAAGTTAAGGTATTATATTATTTTTATGCAGATAAAAAAAAGGATAAAGAAATGTGTGTCGTACATCATTCTGAATAAAAATATTTACTTAACGCTTACGTAAATTCTGATTTGTTTTCGTTTATGTCAAGAAAACTAGTACTTGTTTGATTAGTTTAATGCCATCAAAACGTAGGAAAGTGTAATCTTTCTCGTATTGTATGTGCTTTATTGGAAAAAGTCGTTAGTCTAGTTAAAACTTTTTACCGTGAATAGCACAATTTGTTTAAAGCCATGGAAATCATTATACAAAACAAAATAAATTGATATTTTAATAAGTTATCCAATTTTAGTTTTTCAAATTTTATAAACAGATCTTTTGTGCGCGCTAAATAGAGAGCTTTGTTTATAGCTCTTTAATTGTTATGTGGTTAACCTTGAGTCCTTGACAAATTATTATAGAGGTATTACCCCAAATAAAAAAGCGTATTTGGATGTGAATTTTATAGTCGATGCAAAATTACCCGGGACTGTCTAAGATTGGAACATAAATTGTCAACAAGTGCATTCTAGTTCAAATGACAGTCAAAAATAACCTGTAGATATCAACAAGTATTTACTTTAGTAATTTTGATATATCAAAAGTTATATCTGTTACGGCATCAGAGTCTTTACCAACTTTAAAGAAAACCAAGTTTACTGTTTTGCTAAGGTTAAGATTTGAATTATTTTGTAATAGCCATTTATTTAATTTTTTTGGAGAACGTTAGTTTCCTTCATTACCAGCTCCAAGCATCTACCACCTACGATCACAATAGTATCATTAACATAAAGTGTCAAGGCCGAAGTAATAATCTCCATAAGGCGAGGTAATTGAACCCGGTGGAAGACCTTTTTTCAGAGTTCGAAAGCTCGACAATTGACCATAAGTTTAATTACAACATTTAATCTCAGTTAAATACATGTAGCTCTTTAATAACAAAGAGTTTGAAATACATCGAATGCCCATGTCCTCTAATTTCTGAATTAGGAAAAATAAAGCATGATGCAAATGTAAGTTTAGTTACGTTAATCATGTAATTAAAGGCTGCAACCAAATGTGTGCTTTAAAAATTTCAATTTATTCATATCGTAAGTGTTTATCCATTTTTGCCTTTTATTAATTTTATCGTGTTGGCCAAATCACATGTAATCAACACTGCAACAATGAAACAATGGGTTCTAATCATATCTCTATCTGACAATTGAAATATACTATTATTTATGAGAGTATTTTCGATTTTATAAATTTGTACAAAAAGCATAGTTACTACAATTTTTTACAATGACAATTTTAAAAACCCCAGCGCCAGCGTTAGCCCCATGTTCTTTATTTTAATAGTGTAAAGAAATGTACCTTACAGTGGCGTAGTGACGTTATTTGGCGCCCAGGGCCAAAATCCTAAATTTGCGCCCCCCCCCCCCTCCCCCACAATCAGAAAAATCTCGAAAAAAAAATTGTGACCGATGCAGCAGGGTACACGACGAATTAAAAAACGATACACAACACTAATAAAACTAATAAAGTATTTCCGTTATTTTTATTTAAATTTAATTTCACCGGAGACAATCTGCCAGAATCTGGAATGCCTCGAAATAATATTTGTGACAGATGCAGCAGGGTACACGACGAATTAAAAAAAGTACTTCCGTTATTGTTATTTAAATTTCATTTACTAAAAAATGACACATGTCATCGCTTTCAAATTTACATGGTTTATACTATTCAAAGCGGCCTATTTCCGGGTTAGGCTTTTTAGAAGATCAGCAAAAATTCATTTAAACGTACTCCACGTTCCAACTATAAGAAAACGTTCAATAAGTAAACTTTTTACAACCTGAAATTCATTTGACGGAGGTAAAATTCGATATAATAAGAGAGTAAAAATAATTAAAAAATTCCGGGGCTTCTAATTTCGTGCCCCCTTTATGGGGGGGGGCAAGAAATATTACTTTTACTCATTAATAATACAACTAGAGGGTTATCTAGTAGTGCCCGTAAAGTTGCGAGAGAACCGGTTGACATTGTAGAGAGGTCTACGGGTAACCTCTCTGAAAGAGAAGTGGCGGATAAAACTGGAAATCAGTTACCTCAAAATGGTGGCAAAGGCGCACTTACTGCTCCAAATCCCGAAGAGCAGTATCGATTATCCTATAAAAAAGTTCTGCAGAGAAAACGGAGAAAGATAAAATGCTAATAATAAGGTTAGCTGATAGTACTCGTAAAGGCTCGAGGACGGTGAATTTTCTGTTTGAAATCGTAGAGTATGACGAAGTAACCTCAGAATGAAAAGTCGTGGAGAAAAAAAAATAAGAAAGAGTTACCTAGTAGTGGCGACAAAGTCACACTTCCTACTCTTCGAAATTCAAATCACGCACACGCAGAGCAGTATCGGTTAACTTGAATTCGACGGGGGTCGATTAAGTTGGCCCCCCTTTTTTGATTTCCCAGAAAATTTCTCTATCAATTTAATGCACCCACAATGCGACAAAATGCGACAACAAGAAAAAGAGTTGCGACTTAACCATTATCGAGATATAATTAAAATTAAAAGGGGGGCTAAATTAACATCTGCCCCCATAATTGCGTTATTCAACCAGGATACAATATCATAGCATAGACGAAGAACGGGCCACCGAAATATACAAAAATAATTTATAAAAAAAATTAAATTACGTCGTTAACGCGGACCAATGCGACAACCATTTTTCCAAATGCGACATCAATAAAATAATTCTTCGTAACCAGATTGGAATGTGACCTGTAATAGATAAAATTAAATGGGGGCTAATTTAATGGCAGCACCCAAATTTTACATATATAATTTGTAAAAAAAATAATTACGTCGTTAACGCGGACGAATACGACAATCATTTCTTCAAATGCGACATCAATAGAAATAGTTCTTCCTAACCAGATTGATATGTGACCAATAATAGATAAAAAGGGGGCTAATTTAATGGCAACCCTCAAAATATAAAAAAATAAGTTAAAAAAACTACATTACGTTCTTAACGACAATTATTTTTCCAAATGCGACATCTATAGAAATAGTTCTTCCTAACCAGATTGGAATGTGACCAATAATAAATAAAAAGGGGGCTACTTTAATGGCAGCCCCTAAAATATAATAAAGAAGTTTAAAAAAATAATTTGCGTGTTTAACGCTAATTAATGCGACAATCGTTTTTCCAAATGCGACATCAATAAAATAATTCTTCGTAACCAGATTGGAATGTGACCTGTAATAGATAAAATTAAATGGGGGCTAATTTAATGGCAGCACCCAAATTTTACATATATAATTTGTAAAAAAAATAATTACGTCGTTAACGCGGACGAATACGACAATCATTTCTTCAAATGCGACATCAATAGAAATAGTTCTTCCTAACCAGATTGATATGTGACCAATAATAGATAAAAAGGGGGCTAATTTAATGGCAACCCTCAAAATATAAAAAAATAAGTTAAAAAAACTACATTACGTTCTTAACGACAATTATTTTTCCAAATGCGACATCTATAGAAATAGTTCTTCCTAACCAGATTGGAATGTGACCAATAATAAATAAAAAGGGGGCTACTTTAATGGCAGCCCCTAAAATATAATAAAGAAGTTTAAAAAAATAATTTGCGTGTTTAACGCTAATTAATGCGACAATCGTTTTTTCAAATGCGACATCAATAGAAAGAGTATTTCTTAACCAGAATTTTTTTATCAGACTTAAAAAAACAATCTAATTAGACGTCAATCAAATTAATGCAACACTATTTTCAACGAATGCAACAAATTAGGTAAAGTTAAAAGGGGGGCTAATTTATTGGTAGTCTCAGAATATTAAAAATTGAATAAAATATTAAATTATGTCTTTAACGCGGACCAATGCGACAACACCTTTATTAATTGCGACAACATATAATACCTTCGAAACTGACTACTAAATGCACTCCATTTGTGTTTTAGAAGCGATAGTTTTATTCAAGAAAACTGATAGCACCGATTGCATATGATTACGAATCAACTCGATTCGAAAGCGACATCTGGGTGACTGCTTGCGACATCATTTTTATGAATGTGACCTTATTTTAAATGAATGGGACATCATTTTAAGTAAATGCGACATCAATTTAAAAATGTAACATCAATATAAATAAATGTTACATTTAAACTTCTTAATTATATTTTGTGTGCTGCCATTAAACTAGCCCCCATTTAATTTTATCCATTACTGGTCAGATTCCAATCTGGTTACGAAAAATTATTTTATTATTTTATTTGGAAAAATGGTTGTCTCATTGGTCCGCGTTAACGACGTAATTTAATTTTTTTTATAACTTATTTTTTTATATTTAGGGGGCTGCTATTAAATTAGCCCCCGTTTTTCGTTTGTCTATTACCTCATAACCTAGTTTGTCGCATTCGTTAAAAATTGTATCGCATTAATTCGCATTGACGTCTCTTTATATTAAGGTTAATTAAAATTATGATTTAATATGGGGGTACTGTTAAGTTAGCCCCTCACTTTCTCTATTAATTTTCTCATAAACTATTTTTTCGCAATCAAAATGATAACTGTGGCATTTCTTCGCATTGACATTTTTCGGTGCCATGGCAAAATGGTTGCCCATTGAATAAATTCCCTTTGGGATTTTTCAAGTTACACGAAGGTCTACCAATCCCCCGAGTTAGAACAAAATCGGTGAGTTACACTTCGGGATGTCTCCTTGTTAGTTAATGTGAGTAAAGTTCAAGATTAAATTAGTAATTTGGCAAATATGTATCTTAAATGTTTATCAAAAATATATATATTAATCAAAGTAAATAGTGATTTCTTATTTAATTCAAGGGCCGTAGAAGCCAGACTGTGCTAAGGTAGCATAATCATTAGTTTTTAATTGAGTTTTGGAATGAATGGATAAATCGGGTATAATTGTCTTTTTAAATATTTTCAATTTTAATTTTCAGTAAAAATGCAAGAATTTTTTATGAGACGATAGGACCGTAATTAATTAATTGAATTTTGAAAAATCTAGCTTTAAAAATTAATTAAATAGACTGGGACGGTTGCTATTAATTTACGTTAATTTTAGATAATGTTTTGATCCATCTTTAGTGAATAAAGAATAAGCTACCCAAGGGATAACTGTATTTTATACTTTTGGCCTTCGAATCGAAGATAATGTTCTTAACTCGATGTTCAATTTATTAAATTGTTAGGTGAAGAAGCTTCATTAATTAGTGTGTTTGACCATTAAAAAATTACGTGATTTGATTTAAAACATGCAGGCTTAAGTCAAGTTAAGTTAGAAGAAACCACATATGGACTGTGCGAAGGATGATAAAATACGCGAAAAAGTAGATTAGTCCATAATTAAAAGGGATAATATAGCTAAACCCTAAACAAATTTGAAGAAATTAAAAAACTTACTAATAACTCGTACCAAACAAAAAACGCGAATCTCGGATCAAATAGATCTTCGAGTTATAAACCATATAAAAACTAAATAAAATAGCCAGAAATTCCAACGGTAGACCGGTTTCGTTCTATTTGGAACTCATCGGTACCGTGCGGGAAATCTGGCTGGCGACTGTAATATCTAAAAGACCAACTAAGACTAAACATTAAAAATTTCAAAACGCGTTGCATATCAACGGAAAGCCGAAAAGGGGGGAGTGTAGTGGAGCATAGTATATACGATAAGTTAAGTTAGAAGAAACCACCTATGGACTGTGCGAAGGATGATAAAATACGCGAAAAAGTAGATTAGTGCTCATAACCTAGAAAAGCTGTCACTATTAATATTAGAAGAATTCGTACTCATGAAATTCTTGTTGTTATATTTTTATACGAAGCATACTAGAGACTTCGAGCAATGTGAATATAAATAATCTAGCCCCATTGGCATAAGAAAAATGAAAGTCATATTTAACATCTCGTATGATTTAAGAGAAATAAGCAAAGGCTAAGTTAGTATCGTATGTTATTTAAACAACAGGCACTGCGTCACAGAAAAGATAGTCTACTATCCGACCCAATGCCTTCAACAATCGGTGCCCACCAAGGAGTTGTCCTATTCAAATTCAAATTCAAATTCAAATTTATCCATTAATACGTTATTAATACATTTTATTCCCGGTGCTGTCTATATTATACATTAATGACATGGTTTTGGGTAGCAATTGCTATAATCTAAACTCTTTAGTTAAGGCAGGTAATAATATTCAGATGTCTATAAATTCGTGGCTTTTGGACAATGGCTTCAAATTAAATCGATTAAGGCTAATGTGAATATTAGTTATAATTAATGTAATTAATGGTAGATTTATTATTCAAGAGTTTATTTTAATAGGTGTTGAGTGGAAGGGGCGTATAAAAAAATTTAATAATAGGAATTAAGAATAAAGTAATTAAAATAATGAATTTTCTTTGGCTGGTTGAGAAGGTTTCGTTAAGGGATAGGGATGATATTTAGATAAACCAAATAATAATTCCTCCTATTTTATGTCACCTTCATTTTATGGACCTCTTCAAAATGTTTTTATTGCTTGGAACCTGTCTCTCCGAAGATGTGTTATTGGAAGAAAACAATACAGGAGTCAATAATATTAAACTATTACGACTTGGTTTTGAGTATATTATTTTAATGTTATATTCTTTTTAAAAACGTTAGAATTCTGCAAGCTTTTGGTTACGTGGCCTCACTAAATATATGAAAAATATCAAATAATTTTGACTTATTCAACTAATTTTAATAGAGTTGTACTTAGGCCTAAGGTGGTGCCTTGGGTATTAGCCTAGCTGATTATTATTATTATTATTATTACTTTAAGAAAAATTGAAACCTTAAAAATATCAAATTACAGATTCCTTACTCTGGGATAACAATAAAACTTGACATCAGAAAACTTCATAAACCAAGATCTATTCAGTTTATGAGAAGTCAATAAATCATTTTTGATGTTAACATAATGGTAATTTAGGATAATATTAAAATTTATGTTGATAAATTAAAACAATATCACAACTTGTAATTTCACGAGGTTCTTGTAATTCTTATTTAAATCAGTTACTAAAACCTTTTTACACGTAGTAATGGGCAGATTTTTATTTTAATATTATGTCGGTGTACAATAAATTAATTTTATCAGAAATAAAAATGGCATATAAAGTTGGAAATGCAATGTAACACCTTACTTTACTTTGCAATAGGTATGCAAATTATTTTCCATAGTGACTAAAGGTTCACCTTTTCCGTGAAAAAAATATCACGAATAAGTGGTTTTTCATCTAAATTAGGTTTATTCAAAAGTTTTTTATTGCACTCTTCCTTTCTTTCTGGTAAAAAATCTTAACTGTGACAGAGATAAGGGGGTTTGTATACCGATAAGGGGCCCCCTGTGGGCGGGGGAAACGGGGGTGAAACAGGCCCCTGTGGGGGCCCCATTTTGCGTACATTTTCGGCAGGTCAAAAGGTCAATAGCTGGAGGCACCCCATTTTAGGGTCAAACGGTTAGCTGATTTACGAGGTCAATAGGTTAGATGATTTACGATGTTATACCACCTCATAAAACCTAGGTGGTAACCCCCCATTTTAGGTCAATAGGTTAGATGATGTCGCTATTCGGCAGGTGGTGTGGACTGACACGATGTTATGCAAACAGCTATAAACCGTTAAATAGTTTCCGTCAAAATCCATCCGTCATAGTGAATGTCGGGCCTAGGGCACCTGTCTTTCGAGTTGGTAATAAATAGGGTTTTCGCCGACAAACACTTTCAAACACTTGCGGGCCCCTAAGGGTTGTAAATGGGTAGCGTAAAATAGCAGGCGGTCATCGGTAAAAGTGTTTTGAAAAAAAAGAGCAGAGCGTATACAAATTATAAGGTTTTATTTATATATTCAAAGTTACAGTACATTAAGCGGATGAAAAAAAAAACGCTTATAGATAAAACAATTTATTTTTAATATATTTATGTGCGAATTAATGAAATATTTGAGTCTGTCCAATTCTCGAGTTTCCGGCGCTTTGATTACGACCGACGCTTCGGATATCGTACTTTGCAAGGTTAATTCTTTTTGGTCAGACATGGCGGCGGTCACTAGCGCATCAGATAGCGGGAACGGTGATCGAAAGGGCAACCGTTGGGGATCATTTATTTGTTCCCAGTGGCCGTATAAATCATCCCAGGCGCGCGAAGACATTTCAAAGACCTGGTGTGCGATTTTATTGCATAGAGCTACAGATATATCGAGTTCAGACGTGAACCCCGTAGTAACGAAAAGCTCGGATGAAAGTGAATACCGAGGGTTAACTTTCCGCTGAGTCGGGTCAAATTTAGACATTTTAGTAGGCGCTGGAACGTTATCTACACAGCTTCGTTTAGACATGATGCTCGAGAAACGGTTTGTAGTGAACTGCCGATGGATGACGGGAGTGAATGCCTTATATATAGATAATAATTTGATGACGTAATCAGGGTGACGTAATGGGTTGACTCAATGACTCACGCGATTAGTCAAATTATGCGGTGTTATGTGTATAGCGACGGCCATATGGGTAAACCAAAGAGATAGAAATTCTACAAGTCCCATTAAAAGTAAAATCAACGCGATTAGTAATGCGTTTTTAGGATTGTTCGCGATAAGCCGACTAACGGGAGAGGCGGTGATAGAACCTTCCATACCGGAAGTTATCTTTAAACTAAATTTATCAATAAACCAAAAAACGGATTTAAACTTTATATATTTTATAAAAAAGCAAATGGCATACAAATTATTGAAATAAACAAATAACTAAAATAAACAAATGACTAAAATATACAAAAAGAAATAGTAACAAATAACTAAAAGGATCTATTCCACATAGTTTATGAGGATCCATAAAAGTCTACGCGCAACAACATTCATTTATAACCATTTTTCGACAAAACGTTTGTCCCCAAAAAATATCTAACACTTTGAAACGTCTTTTTTAAAAAGTATTTGAGTATATAACTCTTTTACCATGACCATCCTTCGACGCTTAAAAACAGCTGTGAAAACAATCGCTTTTTATAAACATTTCGGTGCGCAAAAAAAAAGCTTTAACAATACCCGATTTGACGCGTCATGTTAAATTCAGGAGTCGCGCGTGGGGTCAAACTTAATTTGCATCGTAAAAAAGGTTAGGGTTGACACAAAAAAAAGAGCCCCTAAACCATTTTCCCTTCAAAGAAAAAGACCGTAGGGGCCTACATCGTTCAATTAAGACTCGAGCGGCGTGTGTCCAAAGGATTCCACCCTAAGGGTTTGGTGTCTAATAAAACAGCGGCTCGTAAAAAAAATTGGGGCCGCTCGGAGAACAAGAAGGGCACCGTCAAAAAGTTTTTTTTCGTATATTCATCCAGCTTTGTCAAAATAGTCAAAAGAGTTTTCGGCGGCTCTTTTGAAAAACAACATTTGTCAGCGATAAAAGGATGAACCGCCACCATATTTATGGGGGGGATGGGGCTATCATTAAAGTAACCATTGATCACTATCCATCCTTAAATTTATAGGCTTAAAAAACATTGGGCCCCTCTTTTAGAAAACAATCGAGTTTTATATAATAGAGTTTCGAATTAACGACGTGATATTATTTTTATACTGTGTTTTTCGTATATTCATCCAGCTTTGACAAAATAGTCAAAAGATTTTTCGGCGGCTCTTTTGAAAAACGACTTTTGTCAGCGATAAAAGGATGAACCGCCACCATATTTATGAGGGATAGGGCTATCATTAAAGTAGCCATTGATCACTATCCATCCTTTAATTTATGGGCTTAAAAAAACAGTGGGGCTCATCTTTTAGAAAACAATCGAGTTTTTATATAGAGTTTCGAATTAACGACGTGATATTATTTTTATACAGCCTCAAAAGATACGTATAAATAGAGCCCGATCGGTCAAAGAAACTTCACTAATCAGCGGAATTCTCAAGTTGGAAGTCGTTTTCTTAGCGCCTAGAAAAATGGATAGCGAAAGCTTATGTTGGTTTCTAGACGATTTGGAGGTAAATAGACCCTGGTCCGCACCGCAACTTCTGCAATTTTATTACGGAATATGTTTATTTTTAAATTTAGAACCGGGGTTTGCACCAAATAAGTTAACCGCAATCTTTAGCCGTCTAAGTTTTAAATTAATGTTGACGGTTATTGAAATTTTTGAAACTGTTCAATCTATCCCCCACGTTCCAGAAGCGTGCCAAACGGTAGCGGAACTCCGATTATTTAATCAAGCATTACCGCCTCGGTTAGGCGAAATTATTGATGCGAGATATAAAAAGAGGGACAAAGAATTACTCGAACTTGAGTGGGATGCTATGTTGGGTCCCGAATATGACGAACCTGTGTTGGACTACCTGAAGAGTAAGTTTTTTGTATCGTACAGCGTATCAAAAATATATAAGAAATTAAAAATATATATTTATTTTTTATAGACACCCCTGAAATTGTCACGGTCGATGATGCTAGAGACCCCGAACCGCGTGAATCCGTTGAAATGGTGGACGACTATTTCAACGAACTACTTAACCAAAGTGGTCACGGGGAGGCGGAGGGAGATTTCCCAATTGTGGGGTATATTGAATTTGAGCACCCTAATTGCGTGATTTTGGGTCAGAATGAAAAACATTTCCCGAACTTCAATATGACGGGAATTGAATTGGAAGCTGAAATATCTGGTAATATAGCGGAAGGGCTTGCCAGGGTCACTGAAAGGGTATTACGTGATGTAAACCCCGCTGACATGGTACAACTAGTAATCCGTAGCTCGGCGCTGGGTGCGGCGCATCCCGATATAACCATTTCATTTAGGAGGCGTGACCAAATTGATATCGAGGCCCTTCTCGACGAGGTATCCGAATCTATATATTCAGATGAGGAAGAAGCGTTTTTCCTGGCACCCGTTAATTTAATATTTTCCATTGTCCGTCTCCCCCAAGGCGGTGGCTACGCAAAACGGAAACGACTAGAGACATTTGCCCTGTTTTCAGAAATAGACGATCAATTGTCCATATTGCGAACAGCGACTCAATATGTCTAGCTAGAGCTCTTTGCGTCGGTGTGGCGCTGTGTAAATATCAGAATGAACCCGAAAACAAAAGACTAAAAACGGTCTATGAAACTTTGTCGCATACCAAAGAAAACAATCTGGCCCAGCGCGCCGAGGCGCTCATACTTTGCTCCAAATCGGGTGTCCGACCGAATAAAGAATGCGCGTCGCCAGAGTCAATTAGAAAATTTAGAACGTACCTGAAAGAATACGACATTTTAATCAATCAAATTAAAAACAGCTGGCCGACCTTGGTGTACGATTCTAGAGTACGGGCTGGTATGGACAAAAAATGTATTGTACTTTTAAACGAGGGCGACCATTTCAATCTAGTTAAAAATCTGGCACCCTTATTCGGGAAAGCAAAGTTTTGTTCAAAGTGTCTAGAGGGGTACAGACGAGATAGCACCCACGCGTGTTCAGACTATTGTTTCGCGTGTTGCAGGGCCATAAAATGCACCGGAGATATAATAAAATGTACCGACTGTTTACGTAAGTTTACGGGTGTCGATTGCTACGCGCATCATAAAATAAAATTAACCGGCGATAAATTATCATTATGCCAAAATTTATTTCATTGCTCGGAATTTTCGATTCTAATCGATTTGACTAAACGCAACGGGCAGCGGCATTCTTGTACCGAACAGTATTGTGCCGTTTGTCGTAAGTTTTCCCCCTCGGGACATCAATGTTACATCCAAGTAATCAAAGACCCGCGACGCCCCCCCAGCCCGTTTCGATTCCAATGGTCAGCCTACGCAAATGTGGATATTTTACGATTTTGAAACGGTCCAAACCAAACGGCACCCCGATAAGAAAAACTGTTATATTCATCAACCCATTTTATGCGTGTCGGAAACTTATTGTTGCGCGTGCGTTGATACACCCGACGTAGCCTGTAAATTTTGCGGCGTTCGCCAAAGACAATTTCTGGGTTCAGATTCCGCGCGAAACTTTTTCTAATATTTAAGAACACTAGCTCGGATAAGAAGGGTGACCGCGCTGGGACATAATGCGAGTAATTATGATACGCAACTCCTATTACAAGTTATAAAGGAGAGTGCCGACTCGTTTGAGCCCGATCCGATAATAAATGGAACTCGCATCTTGCAAATGAAACTACACAATTTAACTCTATCGTATTCGTATAATTATATACCCATTCCTCTGTCGAAATTCGCGGATACGTTCGAACTGGGCCGCGAATATACGAAAGATTTTTTCCCTCATTTTCTATTCAACGTAGTTGATAATAATTTTGACATTTACAAACCCGAACAAACAAACTACGTCTCAGAGAACTCGCTGCCCCCCTTGGAAGCTTACGGTGCCCAATATTTCACGGCGAAAGACCGCGAAAGTTTTAACAAATGGTACGCTCTCGAAACCGAAAAGAGTTCGGGATTTAATTACCTCGAAACGTTAAAACTCTATTGTTCTAGAGATACCCACATATTAGCTAAGGGTTGTTTAAAGTTTATGAAACTATTTCAAGACTTGTGCGAAGTTAATCCGTTTAGCGTGGGAGTAACTATCGCGTCAGTGTGTAGTTACTTGCTAAGGAAAAAAAATTTGGAGCCAGAAACGATTGGCATAATACCGGCTAATTTGTATCGGTTATCCGAGCCTCAATCCACCGAGGCATTAAAATGGCTGGCTTGGGAAGCGCATGTCCGGAATGTTACCATCGTATCAACGCTGAATGGGTGAGAACCGCGTGCTGGAAAAATTAAAATTGATGGTCTAATCGGTGAGAAAAACGCTCTACAATATCAGGGCTGTTGGTAAGTATTATTTTAAAAAGTTCGAAGAGACAAAATATAAACAGGTTTCTTTTTCATTAAAGGTTTCACGGATGTAGGACTTGCTTCGGGGACTCTGTAAATAGGAACCAGCCCTTATACGCTAACGCGAGTGATACCCTTAATACACGATTTTCCAACACGATGCGGACAACCAATAAACTTAAAGAAATGGGTTATACATTGCGGCTTTCGAACGTCATGAAGGGGTCAAATTGGACCCTACCAAAGTCTCCAAAAACGAAGGACTTCGAGCCATCTCGAAACTAATGTTAAATTCCATGTGGGGGTCTGTATGGATTTTATTACCCCCCCATTGGGGTTATAAATCATATTAGGTAGCGTGATAGATATTAAAACGAGATTTTTTTCCAGAAAACTCGGTAAGCGATCCATTGTGACCAAAACTGAAATCGTTCGCGAACCCAAAGTGTTCTTTGAACTGCTATCAAATCCGGAAATCAACGTAAAATCGGTTTTGACAGTCAACGATAAGACTCTTCTAGTGAAATTAGCCCCCATCAAGGAAGCGGAAATCCCTCTAAAACATACAAATTGTGTAATTGCCGCTTATACAACCTGTCAAGCGAGATTAGTTTTATTAAAATATCTTGAAATAGTCGGAGAGAACGCGTTATATTTGGACACTGACGCCCTCCAGTACGTCCCGAAACAACCCCTTATAACTACGGGCCATTATTTGGGCGATATGGTCAGCGAGTTATCCGTTTATGGAAAAAATTCGTTTATTTACGAAGCCGCGTATGGCGGGCCAAAAAATTACTCGTTTTGGGTGAAAAATCCGGATACGGGCGAAAAATTTAATGTTACGAAAGTGAAAGGATTTCGAATTAATGTCGGTAATCAGCATACCATTAACGGCGAAAATTTAAAAACTATGCTAGGAGTGACTGACGAAGAAACTGAAATACCGGCGGCGTTTGCCGTGCCTCTGCCCAAACAAATACGTCGACTTCCGGAGCATACGCTCGTTAGCGTCGACTTGGAAAAAGCGTATCGACCCGTAATGGATAAAGTTCGAGTTTTATCGAATTACCGAACAGTTCCATTCGGATATAAAATACGCGCTTAAAAAAACCTTCGCTCTTATGGGGGCGAACCGCGGTCGAGAGGCGCCGGTCTCCGCCGGTCTCCGTGGGTCGAGAGTCGCCGTCTCGGCGTACGAGAGAGAGAGAGAGAGAGGCTCGCGCGCGTTCTCTCTCTCTATCCGCTATCCGCGCGCGTCTGGGGTCACGAGGGGGGTGTGTCTCTAGCGCGCCGGCCGCTATCCACGTGGCAAGGGGGTGTGTCACGGGAAAACCTTTTTTGTTATTGTCAAATATAAAAATATTATATATAAAACAAAATGTCCATTTTATTTAATTCTGGTTATAATGTACCCTTTTTATCACAGTTGTAACATCATACTTTGCGTGCCTAGCCAAAGTGGTAAGACATATTTCGTAGAAAAACTGATTAAACATTTAAAATGTTTGAACCTCAAATTGAAGAAATCCACTGGTTTTACGACGAGGATCAGCCTGGATACGATAAACTTAAAAAATATAACGTTATATTTCATAAGGGTTTACCTGATCCTGACTTATTTGACGGCTCGAAACGGATACTGGCCGTTTTAGACGATTTAATGGGAGCGGGCCAAAAGGGAGAAGTTGCCCAGTTGTTCACCAAAGTCTCGCATCATCGTAATGTTAGCTTTATCTAAATAAGTCAAAATTTATTTCATCAGGGTCGCGGGTGTCGCGAAATTTCCCTCAATGCGCACTACATACTTGTAACGAAAAATGTACGGGACAAAACACAGATTAATTGCTTGGCGCGCCAAATGGCCCCTGATAACTCCAACTTTGTTATCGAAGCGATTTCTGACGCGACTAAGGAACCAAACTCTTACGTATTGATCGATCTTCAGAAAGATTGCCCCGACTCACATCGGATCAGAACTAATATTTTCCCAGGCGAACAAGTCTCGGTATACATACCGAAATAATACTTTTCCGAGGGTGGTTAGTTACCGCACACCCCCCCAGCGAGTCGAATTCATTCGATGTACAATGTCTCGACGAGTCAGGTCGCAAAAACAACTGCTCGAATCGATCGGCAAATTAAAGGGCGTTAAGAGACGTAATATTTTAATTAACGCCAATAAAGAGTTGATCGAAGCGATATCTGATTGCGTGTATAATACGCTTAAAGGGAATATACGTCTAACCACGAGGCAAAAACTACGATTAAAAATACACCGTTAAACGTTACGCAAAATTGCCCAGAAAAAATTGGGCTGGCAAACTAAAAAACGAATATTATTAAATCAAAAAGTTGCCTGATTTTTCTCGTTTCTTCTGCCTATTGTGTCGTCGCTCGTGGGAGCCCTAACAGGTTGAACATAAAAAATGTTAAGATACTCGAAAAAGATGACTTTAGCGCCGATAACGCCAACCCCACAACTCAAACCGGATATTGACACGGCGGATATTTTAAAAAGCGAAGCGCTCGATGACCGAACCAAGTGGAAGATATACGAAGAGATGCTATTAAAAAAGCACGCTCGAAATAAACCGATTGAAAATAACGATAACCCCAGTTTCGATACATTAGTCAATCTGTTCCCGCTAGGATACAGAGCGAGCGCCCGAGCTATATTTAATCATTTGATTTCGGACAGCGGTCGACTGAGGTGGGACAGCCAGTGGCAGATTTTATTAGACGGTGAAATACAAACGGATTCTGATATTGTTGATTTAGTATATTACCTAATAAGTCCCCACGCGCCGAGACCCCAGAGTTGGTCAAAATTTAATAACCTGGTGGGTAAACTACGAAAAATCACCCCTCAAGCCCTCCCCACCACCACCACCCCATTACCATCTACTTCGTTCGTAACAGCTTCCGCCCCCCGGGGCCCCCATCTTTCGCTCGCATCCTCCAAACGAAAGAAAACTTTGTCGTCAGCGGTCGGGCCTAATTCTTTCGCGACACCTCGACAGTCACCGAAACTTTGGTCGCCTACTATTAAGAACCGTTTACGTAAAAAAAAAAACGCTGAGTGCCAAAATTTTGAAATGGGAGAGTTACCGATAAACGTAACGACTAGACTCGAAAAAATATATTTCGATTCTCGTAATCCAGCTAGCTACGGGGGTGTTGAAAAATTATACGATTCTGTCAAAGAGCTCGGAATATCTAGGGAGAATGTTGAAACGTTTTTGCAAACTCACGACGACTATACGTTACATAGACCAGTCATTCGAAAATTCCAACGACGAAAGATTCGTGTAGGAAACAGACTAGACCTCTATCAGACTGATTTGGCGGATATGCGCTCTTTAGCGAGCGACAATTCCGGATACACATTTATTCTTACTTGTATAGATTGCTTTTCGAGAGTGGCATTTGCCGTCCCCCTAAAACATAAGACCGGCGCGGAGGTTGCCCGCGCCCTGAAAATAATTTTTATAGCGGGGCAAGCCCCGCGCTATACAGTTCGACCGTGGGTTGGAGTACGTTAATTCGACTCCTAAAAGAGTAGGGCATTAGACATTACCATTCCGAAAATAGCGATGTTAAAGCCGCGATGGTAGAGCGTTTTAATAGGACCCTGAAACAGCGCATGTATCGTTTTTTTACTCATAAAAACACGCGACGCTATCTCGACGAGCTGCCCAATTTAATTCATTCGTATAACGCCAGTTATCATACTGCAATTAAAATGGCTCCCTTCGATGTAAACGACAAAAATATTCTTCAAGTTTATAGAAATATTTACAAACCAGGGCAGTCCCAGCCAGCCGCCCTCAAGCCCCGAAAATGCCGTATCAAAGTCGGCGATTACGTAAGGATTACCCGAACTGCCAGACGGTTTTTAAAAAGATACAGCGATCAAAATTGCGTTGGTGGAAATATTGTATCCCTTTTCGTTTTACAACGTGTTGCCCTATGACAATTACGTCTATTTCCGAGTTAATCCCGCCCAGCATGGGGGACAGGCTGACCCTAAAAAGGTCGGGACGATGCGAGAAATCCCTCCGGGGCATTACTTGAGTATAGACCATTTACTTAAAGTAGTAAACGACACCGCGCTACGCACCGCCGCTAATGTGTGTCTTACCCACGATCCGTTGAACGGACACGTGGCGCTGGTTGGAAAAAATATTACCCCCTATGGCGTATTTGTGAGTGACGGATTGAGCAACACGATAGGATTTGAAAGAACTAAAACTATCGCGGTAGAAGCGAGACCCCGGCTCGCTTAAATTTCCACATTCCGCCCCAAATCTTCGTTTATTCCGATATCGTCGCTGATCAAGTGGTGGGCTCGTCACTCGTCAAATTGTTAAGAATAATAGCGGTTGACGAATCAGCCCGATTTGGTACTCATATCGAGAAAACGTACATTTTGCCGCATTACGTGCCCATTGAGAAGAAATACTTTGATACTATCCAAATAGATCTACGCGATGTTTAAGGGAAACCAGCTCCTTTTGAGCTTGGCAATCTAACAGTAAAACTTCATTTGCGTCCAAGATGCCCTTAAGACACGTTCTTGAAAAAAGACGCTGCGCAGAGTGCCCCTACGCCAAATATTATGCCACTCAGGCTGGTGGTGCTATCCCCCAAGTATACGTAGGATCGCCGTATCAGCGGGGGCACGGGCAATTCGGAAGCGGGTTTGGGAGTTTCTTCTCCGGCTTGTACAAGCTAGCGAAACCTTTTCTTTTACGGGGGGCGAAATTTTTGGGGGGCCAAGCCCTCTCCACGGGAAAACAAGTTTTGGCTGATGTATCGACGGGGTCATCCATACGTGAAGCTCCCAAACGGCGCCTCACAGAAAAGTACGATGATCTCAAACAACAATACGGGACTGGGAAACGTAAACGCAAAACTAAAACAATTAAGAAAAGACCAAAACGCGGTGGAAAAAAATCATTAGTAGGCAGGAAACGAGCTAGAAAGGTCGTTGATATTTTATCCTAAAATCATGGGTCATTGCGAAGCGTTGAAAAGTGAATTTGATATTTTTGAAAGCGCGCCTATCCAAACGTCAATTGAGGGAGGAAAATGGACCACTTTCAAACCCATCTCGTCGCTGCGAGGCGATACGGTAGAGTTTAATATTCCTGGAAGCGGGCACGAGTACATTGATTTACCGCTTACGTACCTACTTGTTAAAGCTAAAATCGTCGCTGATGACGCTGGCAAAAGTTTATTACCGTCGGACGTTGTAGGGGGGTGTAATAATTTTTTGCACACGCTATTTAATCACGCGGAAGTTTACCTTAACGGAACCTTACTGTCTCCGTCAGCTTGTTCGTACGCTTATCGGGCGTACATTGAAACGTTGTTAAATTTTGACAAGGGTGCCAAAGCGTCCCATTTAACAGGAGCGCTGTGGTACAAAGATACCCCCGGCGAAATGAATTCGGTCACGGCCAACGAGGGTTTTAAACAGAGGAAAGGATTCACGGATCAGTCGAAAGAAATAGATTTAATTGGTCCGCTGTTTCTTGACGCGCTCAATGTCGAAAAATATTTAATTAATGGAGTAGATTTACGTATTAAACTATCGCGAAGTAAAGCGAGTTTTGCGTTAATGGGTACGCCGAAGCCCGGCGTTGACTATAAAATTATCATTACAGACGCGAGCTTGTTGGTACGTCGAGTCCAAATTGCACCCAAAATACTTATCGCTCACGAAAACGCCTTGTCACGAGCAGCAGCAAAGTACGCTTTTACACGCACCGAAACTAAAATTTTCACCATCAACTCGAATATCCGAAACACCGTTATCCCCAACGTATATTTGGGTACCCTCCCGGTTCGCCTGATTGTCGCGCTGGTGGATCACGATGAACCGGGCAGTCATTGGGTCGCGATTTACCTTGATAAATTAAAACGGGCTTGGTATTTTGACTCTTTGGCGCTACGGCCCATTTTGCCCGCCATTAAACTTTTTTACCTCTCCGAGGGGACAAAGTCCCCTAGGAGGGGTTATACAACGACCGTGTCTGTCTGTGGGTGGGTCTGTCTGTGGGTCTGTCAGGCCTGCGAACGCGTTCGCATTTTCGGTGCAAAGTGTAATCACTGCGTACGCAGTTTCTCGAGATCTCTGCGTTCGCAGTTGCTAGTAATTAGGGAACAAAGTCGAAAAACCGTGTTTGCAAAACCACCGTGGGACGATGAGCGTTAACGGATTAATTTGCAGTCGGGGTTGGTTTGGTGGTTTTGTTTTCGTCAACGCTCGCCGTCACGACAGGTTTAATTCAGTGGTTTGGCTATTTCGCTATTGCAATGTTTATCTGTAGGGTGGTAATGTTGTGTTATTGTTATGACGTTTGTGGGTGTTGAGTTTGTGGTGTGTATGTACGGGTGGTATCTCTCCAACTCTTTCTTATTGACTTTTGGGACGGACCGAGTGCTGAGTGTAATGATACCTCTCAACATCCAATGGCAGGGTTTCCACCAATTGTTCACGGTATTCGTCTTAGTATCAATTTGCGATCGCATCGGGCGGGTTTCGAACCCGAGACCGCCTGTTTGACAGGCGGACGTTCTACCACAGAACCACCGACACTTATTACGTTTCATTGAAAATTAGACCTTCAGCTTTATCGAAAGCGTATTTAATAGAGTACGAAATTTTGGTTTAATTGAAATAGAGCAAGATTTCGTGGAAGATTTAAATTATTGCATCGAAGAAATTCTAATTTAGCGATTTCTCATTTGATTAAAAACAAATGCGTCACCCAGGTTTCGAACCCGGGCCGTTCAGTTAGGCAGTCGAGCGCTCTACCACAGAACCAACGATAACTTCAAGCTATACTGCAAATAAGACACTCATTGTAAGCATAATAGTTAACAAAGTCTTGAATTTTTTTACGAATGAAATTGTGAAGGCCTAATGTGGTTTTTTTACGAAAAAATTATAAAGACTTAAACTTGTTTAATGTAATAAGTTGCTTTATTTCAATTTGGTACTTTTGTTTAGGGTTTTTTTAATGAATGGAGTTAAAGATTGTTTTCTTCTATTATTTGACGTTTTATTTTTGCGGTTGTATATTTGTTTTATCTTTTATTCTTTTAAAATTATTTACTTCTTCCGCAAAATGGTTCATTTTTTGGAGGAACCTTTTTACTTATTTTTTGTGTATTAATGTTTTGAGAACCTTTACGTTTGGGAAAGGATAATTTTTGACGGAACCTTCAAAGTGTATACGTCGCATTTTCAAAAAATTTAATGGTCAAATCTTGTTTTAGCGCAGTCAGCAGATAAGATAAAGGGTAGAACCCGTTAGTTTTTTGTAATTTATTTAGTTTTTTCAGTCGTATATTCTTATCTATTAGGTTTAGCGTATTGGTTTTCAAGCTTAATAATTCATTTATTAACAACATATCGAGTTGGTCTGGTTTTCAACTCGGTCGTAATTTATTTTAAACGTTTTCTCGGCTGATTAAGATGTTTAATGCAGTTCATCAATTGGGTTCGTTTGTGTTTATTTATAAAGAACCCTAACTATTCCCTCTACGATCATTTATTGATATACGTTTAGTCAAGTGGCTTTCTGTGCTTTGTGAATGGTAAGTTTTTCGCTTCTTGTTAATAAGTTTTTTGGTGGTGTGGATATTTGGATATCTACGATTCCTAATGCAGTCATTGATATCCTGGGTGTGCGAGTCATTATATGATATTGGAAATTGGACGGTTTTGGTCTTTTTCATGCGGTATGTGTCCCAACGTCAACAGGATGGTTCCGACAGTCTACGAGTCGTCCACTACCAGATATCTACGGTATCTTGATCGGGCGAACGTTGAAATAAAATGAGCGTTAACTATGCGGCAAGTATTTCGTAAGCGACAAAAATACAAATACCCTCTGTAGATATTTCTTTCATTAAAATTGGCTTCGTATTATATTTAACTGCTAAACTTGTACCGTAAATAGGGTTAAAGTCAATTGTGCATTGTTTTAGTACGTGTAACTCACTGTTGTAACTACTTAATTTATAATATTCTGAATAAATTAATCTCGGTTGTTTCGTCTCAATTATTTTAATTCAAATTAAAATTTTATACCGGGCGGGATTGAACCGGGATTACGTTATTAGTAAATAACTCTGAATTGGGGAGATATAACTTTGAGGGTCATCTCGAGAAATTAATACCGCTAGTTGTATTTTAATTTTGATTGTGTTGAGCTTTTGGGCGGTATTGTTGGCTTTAATTATCATTTTTTCGTGTGAAGTGGTTTAATGATGGTTTTCTGTGTTGTTATATTGTAAGCGATAAAAATACAAATATCCTCTGTAGATATTTCTTTTATTAAAGTTTGCTTCGTATTACATTTAACTGATAAAATTATTCTGTAAATAGGGTTAAATTCAATTGTGCGTTGTTCTAGTTCATCTAACTCACTGTTGTAACTACTTAATTTATAATATTCTGAACAAATTAATCTCGGTTGTTTCGTTTCAATTATTTTAATTCAAATTAAAATTTTATACCGGGCGGGATTGAACCGGGATTACGTTATTAGTAAATAACTCTGAATTGGGGAGATATAACTTTGAGGATCATCTCGAGAAATTAATACCACTAGGGACAATGCTTCCGAGGAGAGGTATATTTTGGCTTGCCAACTTGTTTAAAACAAAATTCGAGAAAATTCACGCCCAACAAGCGGCGACTTCAATCGACAACGAGCGTCATTTGCGGACATTATTGCGTGATTTATATACGTCACCGATCAAAACGTAAAAGTCACCTATGCTTCTTTAAGGGTTTTTCAGGAAGAGACGTCAAAAATGATATAATGGCCACGAGAAAATTTAACAACCTGTTACGTCATCCTAAACGGAGTATAAATTCCCGTCGCGCGACTATACCCCGTTTTATTTATAACTAAATCCTCAGTATCGTGTCGGTGGTATGGCGAGAATGGCCGTTGTCGAATTTGACTTCCCCCCCACCAGTGAATTGTCTCTAAACACCCGACAACCGTGTTCTTTGGAACGAAATCTACTTTTCGCCGACTGGATTACCCAGAACCGCGCTGAAATAGACAGTCCAATACGATGTCCATTTTAATTTTTTTTGTATCACACTATAATATTTTTTTTGACTCGTCAAAGAAAAATAATTTTTGTAGTATATCATCTTATAAAAATTTTTTGTAAAAATAAATATTTTTTATTATCTTATAAATCCGACTCGTTATTTCTCATTGCTCGCGTCATTTTTAAGATTACGTAATTAATAGTTCATTGTGTCCATTCATTCGCCCACGTTGGAAAAATATTATAAACGTATTTTAGAATTTTAAAAATATTAAGTGTCAATTTACCAATGTAATATTTACTTTATTTACTATTTGTAATTAATATTGTTTCCCATAACCTTTCAACAAATGCAAAGTCTTTTTACTTAATAATTCCGTGTTTTCCCGCATTTTTTACACACAATCCTAAGAATTTGTGTGTATTAGTCTCACGTGCATAGCCAATGCCGCCGTGTCACGCATATCTCTTCAACGGTTCGGGCTAGAAGAGTAAATGATATCTCGCCATTGATAGCCTTTCATAAATTTTTGAAATCGAAGCCCAAGAAGTTGGGCATTTGCCCAATTTACCGTTTTCGGTCGTTTGGTAGATATTTTGTTAAACATTAAGTCCGGTAACGTTAAAAAAATATTATTGGATAGGTTAGGATTCAGCGGAACTATCCCTCCGATTATATCAGTAAATATTAATGTTAAGTACGGTTTTCGGGGTAATTTAAGGGACCCCAATGTTCGTGGTTTTATATTTCCGCCTGAAAGTCGACATAACGTTCCATAATTTAAGTCCGATTTTCATGAAAGTTATATTTTTGAATAACCTAGAGTTGCAAATACGTTCCTTAATTTTAATTCTAAGTAAGGCTTTTTGGGCAGCGTATAGGTACCCCACTCAACTTCCAACATTGGAAATACGCGTGGTTATAGACATTTTATCTCTGGTATTTTTAAAGGCCGTTCTAATATGACCCAAAGTACTAATTGATACGCGATGCTTACAACGTATTGATTATACTGTGCATTTTTTTCTTTTGTTTTTTTTGTCTAAATATGATCCAATCTAATAACCGTTATAAAAAGGGCTTACAAGTTAAGATGACTTAGCCCTATTTCACTTTTGTAAACTAAACTTAAGAAATCCAATAAACTTGAACTTGACTTGAACAAATAAGTGTGGCACTTATCAGAGCAGTACGTGATGCTTGCAACGTATGACCAGAAGTAACAAATAAGGGTGATCAGAAGTACAAAATAAGAGTGACACTGATCGAAGTAATCTTCGATGCTTTCAAAGTATGACGAGAAGTAACAAATAAGTGTAAATACAATTATGTGTGGCCGTCGATATATATTGGTTGTGATACCGGCGTTGCAGGCTGCTGTGAATAGCGTAGCTGATTAGATGAAGCGTAGGAACGACGATGGGACGCTACGAAGGGTTGCATGGGCCCAGACGAAGGGGGACCCCTAGCTAGATAATATCTTTCTTGGGTAACTGGACCTAACAATGGACTATTTAAACTGCGTTAATTATTGGGGAAATGAAAACGACTATTTTAAAAGTGCTATACTTATCATTTGGAGACAGCAAAAAGGGATGACCATATCAGTTAGGTTGAAAATTTCGATTGTTTATAGCAATGAGACAAGAGGTCCCTCGTCTTTTTCAAGTGCGCCTTAACATTCAAAGCGCGTAAATTTTCATCTTTTAACAAAAGTTTATGATTTTTGATGTATACCTATATAGTAAGAGATATACTGTACATACGTCTCGTCCTAATTATTGTAAAATAAAATTGAAATAGAATTTGAAATTTCCATTTGATTCAGAAGAAAAATAAGCTTATATTATACATCTTCGAAAATTTACAACTAAGACTTTCAAATTGAAATTCTAATAATTTTAGAAAAGAAATATAAAACGAATAAAACCGAATTAGTCGGACCACTCGACATTACCATTCCAAAAATTCTTAAGTAATAAAAATTATCAAATCAAATCAAATCAAGCTTTATTTATTACTAATGTATCTTATACATAGTTATTGGGCTAAGTCACGTTGTGACTTGTGAGCCCTCTTTATCTTAGTTTAGATGTATCAAATTCCCAATCGATAGTGTCTAGATATATACATGTATAAGAATACTAGGATAAATTAACAATTTATTGGAATTTTATAGGGTTAAATTATTGAAATACACCAGTTTTCGATTACACAATGAAGGCGTGATAGTATAATGATCAACCAGATAAAAAAAATCACTTTTATCCCTATTAGCATATGTATGCCACTGTACCTTTATTCCCTTCAAAAATCTTCACTAACGGTTTGTTTCACCACGAACCAGTAAAAAGGTGGACTACGTTAGATTTTAACCTTTTTATTCATCCTAGTAATTTTGGGAGTCACACTATTGGCTAGTAACATATTTATTTAAGCCAATGGAAAACCTCTAAATTGAGAAGGAATTTTTTGCGTCGAAATTTTAGTCAGCGCAATGTAGCTTTATTGAAATTTATCAACTCACCGTGTTTGTGCGGATGAAGTTAAATAATGAGTTATTTAGAAATATAATAGGTTGGGAAAAATGACCAATTAGTGATCGCTTTCCGTAAATGGAACAAGTCATCGAAGTGGGATATTCCACCAGCGTTATTAAAACCCATATCAAGCCTAGGTTCAAAAGAATTTGCAAAGACTCCAATCTTGTAGATGCGACAGAAAAGCTCAACCTTAATTTCAACTTTTTTTCCAATAAACCTGCTTCTTTTTAAATTTATTTGACAATGCAAATTAATTACATTTACAGAAATTGACACTATATTGTAGTTCATTTTAGCTCCAAAGCCTTGGTTGTTCAAACCGGTTTGTTTACTAAAATAATGGCCGTCGGTTTATCAGACGTAGAGCTAATTATACGACGGCCTTATCGGCATTTGAGATTCGATGACGTCAAATATGACATCAAATATTACGTCAAATATTACGTCAAATATTACGTATGGTACGGATGACGCAATATCTGTGAAACAAACCGTTAGTGAAAAAATAGAGCTAGTGGCATACTTATGAGTAATTATGTTACATGCTAATAGATTAGTTTATGAAAAGTAGCCTCTTTCAACAATGGAACACCGGCTGAAATAGCAACGTTTTGCGAGAGTAGTACGAACGCTTTTGAGCTCACTGTGAAGGTGGGCTGAAAAGCATAGCTATTCTCTATATGAAAACCGAAAACGAGAGTCAGTGACGAGAAGCTTAGCGGATAGGAGAGTAATTTTGACGGACAAGCGTGGCTAATCGGGTCCGGCAAAAAGGTGTCCGATATTTAGGGGGAGGAAAAAAGATTTTTCCTGCCTACTAACTTTACTACCAAAACCTCCGTGGGGCTTCTATAGTAGTACCACTTACCCAGCAAACACATATAGCTCCATTGGATATCCATGGCACGTTACCTTTGGACATTATGATGTCTGTGAGATATCCAAATATCCAGGTTTTACGTCACATGGATATTCCATAGATATCCAGATATCATGGTTTTGGAGATGCAGGGAATTTCCCCTGGATATTGAATATCCAGGGGATCTTGTAGGGATATCTCAGGGATTAAAAAAATAACATATTTAGGATATGACCAGGATATAATATATCCTAGGGATATCCAATATATATTCTAAAGATATCTTATAGATATGTATAATGTCCATATTATGTACGTTAGGGGTCTTGGGGATTTTTAAATTTTCCTTAAATATCCATATAAATATATTTTTATTTTATAAAGGATAAAATTTATTAATGACTATAATTTATAAATAAATAAATAAATTTAAATAAAATGACGATTCTTGCATTAAAACCAATTATTAGCTATATATAGCTAAATAATTGGTGTAAATGCAAGAATCATCACATTAACATAACTAATAAAATTAATAAGATTTAGAATTAAGTGAAATTAACCATTTTTAATATTATGATTGGAGCTAGGCATGATGATGAAAGATATCAAAAGATTAATTAAATACACCACTTATAAGATTTAAAATTTCCTTTGATCAAGGTTTTATTTAAAAAGTTCTTTGCTTCCAAAACCATTGTGAAAGTTATTTAAATATTAAAATTATTTAGGTTTTTCTTTTTTACTTCCTGCTAGGCAATGGTGTGACCAGTCTTTAATTATTAGTTCAATTTCAGCAATCGTAGAATTGGCAGCGCATTTTGGTAGTTTAACGGCCGCTAGAAATAAATTATTGCTCGTGAATAATAGATCTAGAAAGAGAAGAAATCTAGACCAATATACTAAGGATAATTTTCATTGTGATTAGATCTTGAAGTTTCTTTGCCTTTTCTTCCTTCCAAACTGTAATGTGAACCAACGGATTTACTCAATCAGAGTGAATTGAAAAATTTTGCTCGTGTAAATCCATTTTATCACTAGCAGCGAGCCCCAAAATCTTGTACCCGCATTGAAGGCATATATTGCCGAAGTACCGCGGTTTTCTCTTATTAAAAAACGGTTATTTCTACCAAGTTTATGTGTATTTTGTAAATGTTCGACCGTTGGTGGCTTCTCATGTTCAGAGATGGGCGAAACTGTAAACGCTCTCAATCGTAGCACTCTCCCTCTAGAGTGCGAGTGTCCGTCGAAAGAGGGGATTTTCCCCCTCTTTCGACACTCTTCCCGCTCTCCCCACTCTCCCTCTTTCGAAAGAGTGGCATTCTCGGAACTCTGAGTATTCCACTGTTATTGTTCTTCTGGCGCGCTAAAATAGGGCGCGCAATTTGAATTTCAATATTTTTCCATCTCTTTAAAGGGCGGGAATTTTGAATTTCAATATTTTTGTATATCTTTAATGAGCCGGGAAATTCCAAAAGTCGGTTTATTCTTATTTTTGGAGTGCTTGAAATAGTTTAGTGATTTTAAAATCAATACTTAAATGTATCGAAGTCCTTAACTCATAGTATAGTAAATTATTTTTTTTATTAATGATTAGAACGCGTGGGACATCATTTAGTCCGCTTGAACAATTGATTAATCAACGGGATGATACTTGGGGATATGGATGGGATACCCGTAGCGGAAGTATAACAACCACCCGTTTGTGGATTGTTGTTTGTTCTCACAAGGCCGTCCACATTCTGTCTCCAAAACGCTTTGTATTACAGAACTATGCTACTTGTCCCTACAGTTACTGAAACAAACCAAGTAATAAGTAAATCTGAAGTATTATTTTTAAGACGACATTATTTGTAAGGTAAAGAAGTACTAGAGAACCAGACTATACTGTACTGAACAAGGTTAAAATTACACCGGTTCGATATACAGGGTGCTACGGATAAGTATGCCAAAAATTAAATGACGTGTTCTTTGGGTCTATTGAAAATGGGTCGTAAAATGTATTGCTTCCGAGTAATTGGCCCTCAAAAATCGACCTCCAAAACGGCAAAAAACGGGCAAATGTTCAGTTTCTATTACTCCCTGGACCCAATTTGTTTCCTTTTAATAAGTAACCTATCACTACTCACTTGTATCCAAAGTACTTTATTAAATAATAAGTTGTAGAATAAGTGTGCAGGTACATTTTACTCAAAACGGAGGGGTTTCAAAGTGTCAACGTTGTTCAAATGAAAGCTTAATTGAATTGAAATCTTTTTGTTCTTCAACAGTACGTAAAACAAGTACAAATTACAAAAAATGTTCGAACTCACCACCCTCGGCTTCGATGCACGCGTGTGCCCGTCGTAGAAATGATTGTTAAACTCGTTGGAAGATTCCAGGCGTGTTACGAATAGTATCACATGCATCAATTATTCTTTGTCGTAGGTCGGCGATATCGCGGACTTCGGTCTTGTAAACCAAGTCTTTAATGTGTCCCCAGAGATAGAAGACGGGAGAGTTTAAATTGGGAGACCGAGTGGGCTACGCAACGGGGCCCTATCGACCAATCCATCTGAAGGAAACTCCTCATCAAGGTGAGCTCTTACTTCGCGGCTGAAGTGTGGTCGAGCCCCATTGTTCAAAAACCACATGCACCTCAACGTTGCTAGTGGTACGTCTTCCCGTAATTCTGGTAAAGTATCGTGTAAAAATTGTAGGTGCTCTTCACCAGTTAGCCGGGGTGGAAGGAAGACAGGTTCAAGTAAGTTGTTACTAACAATGCCACACCTGACATTAAGGCGAAATTGTTGTTGGTGTGATCGAACAGTTGTCGCTTGAGGGTTTCTTTGACTCCACTGATGCCTATTGTGCAGATTGATAATGCCGTCACGAGAAAAATTGGCTTCATCAGCCATTAGGATTGTAGTTGGAAACTCTGGATCTTCAGCAATTCTGTCCACAATCCACTGGCAAAACTCAACTCGCCTAGGATAGTCTACTTCGTTCAGGGACTGGACCTCTTGCAGATGGTAAGGTTGATACTGATGGCCATGAAGTATTCGCCACACCATGAAATGATTGACTCCCAACAGCCTTCCCACTTGCCGGGTACTCCTTCGGGGTCATTGTCGAATATAGTAAGCATCTAAGTCGTATTAGTAATTATTTACACTTCCTTCCACCCTGGCGAACTGGTGAAGAGCACCTACGATTTTTACAGGATACTTTACCAGAATTACGGGAAGACGTACCACTAGCAACGTTGAGGTGCATGTGGTTTTTGAACAATGGGGCTCGACCACACTTCAGCCGCGAAGTAAGAGCTCACCTTGATGAGGAGTTTCCTTCAGATGGATTGGTCGATAGGGCCCCGTTGCGTAGCCCACTCGGTCTCCCAATTTAAACTCTTCCGTCTTCTATCTCTGGGGACACATTAAAGACTTGGTATACAAGACCGAAGTCCGCGATATCGCCGACCTACGACAAAGAATAATTGATGCATGTGATACTATTCGTAACACGCCTGGAATAATAATAATAATAATAATAATAATCAGCTAGGCTAATACCCAAGGCACCACCTTAGACCTAAGTCATCGAGCGACTTTTAAAGCCTTTAATACAGGTGGCCGGGTTACAATGCGTGGGAGGGTGGTGGCTTGCAAGCCACGGGAGCCAACAGCTCCCTACACTTACTATTACCGTTAACCTCTACAAGTTTTTATGGAAGGGGAAACCGAAGAGCTCGGGGGAAAACCCCTTAAACCAGCGGGGAGAGAACTTGCGAATTCAACGCAGAAGGAGTAGTTCCGTGTTTTCACCCAGTGCCACAAGCTGGGATCGAACCCAGCTCCTCTTGCTGCGAGGCGAAAGTGCTAACCACTCCGCCACCCCACGGAATCTTCCAACGAGTTCAACAATCATTTGTACGACGGGCACACTTCTTCTTATTATTATTTAATAAAGAACTTTTGATACTAGTGATCATTTTCTTATCTTTTTCGATAAAAACAAGTTCTTATTAAAAGGAAACAATTGGGTCCAGGGAATAATAGAAACTGCACATTTGCCCATTTTTTGCCGTTTTGGAGGTCGATTTTTGAGGGCCAATTACTCAGAAGCAATGCATTTTAGGACCCATGTTCATTAGACATTATTAATTCAATATGACCCAAACACGTCATTTAAATTTTAGCATACTTATCCGTAACACCTTAACAAACTAGGTTATCATTAAAATGTTATCTAGTTTACAAACACCCTAGATACATAAAGAAACGGTAACGCTTAATTTGAACAAAGTCAATATCGGTTGGTTCTTTTTACTTTTCTTCAACGCGCGATCTTGATGAAGACCTTATCATACGCGTGTAGATTTAACTTCCGGCGTAACGAGTGAAAGGCTCTGCCGGTAATAGTTTCGTGAATATATCTTCACTCGGAACGTAGGCTATATCAATGAATCCTTTGCTGAACACACTCTCGCGCGTAGTACTTTCGAACGCTAGCCTTGTGTTTCGTGATTGTTCCACCTTCATCTGTGATCAAGTCGTAGACTCCGTGTTTGTCCATCGCTGATAAGTCATTTGTCTTTGCTCTTTTCCACTCGGTGGAATCGAAACAGGAATAAGCTTCTTCAACTGTTTTTGGCAAAGCGTCGCGTATTAGGAAAACTTTATCCGCAGGAGGAGGGCAGACACTACACGATGGCTTCCTCAGCATAGAGTGATCGATCGGGACAGGACCGTCAGCTCCGGCTGCACACATTTTGGGTAGTTCGACGGGTATGGTATCTGCGACTTCTCGTTTCTCAACGTATCTGGTAGTCACGTCATCTCTTGACCTGACGTATCTGGTAGTCGCGTCATCCTTACTCTCATCTGATTCCGATGTTGCATCATGAGAGTTCGTCAACTGCTCACCCTGGCTTAAGGCATCTTCCAAACCAGGGATCCACGTCTCCACAACGAATTTCTTGGGATTGAACCGACCGTCCCGAGATCGTAAGACATCGTTGAGCTCAGGAACGTAGACTCGGTATCCGTCGGAATTTCCTTCATAGGTGGTTAATGGGCGGATTCGTCTTTCCAGTCCATATCTCATACGGTGTCTTCCTGGTAATACGTGTCGGAGCCATTCGGTTTAATACATACGTTATGGTATTAACCGCCTTGGCCCCACAGCTTGGGTGGGAGATCTAAATTAGCGTGTAACATCACTCGGACGGACGCCATAATCGTTCGGTTGTCTCGCTCGGCTACCCTGTATCGATCTGGAGTGTATGGCATTGACTCGTGATTTCATCTGGTGAAACTAGTCGTATACGTTCTCAGTACCGTTGTCGGTTAACAACTCTCGAACAGTGTACCCGTGGTTTTTGCACAGAGCAATTAAGTCTCTAAAACGGTTGACGACTTCAGATTTCTTCGCCAGAAAATACGTGACACTCAAGCCAGAGTAGGTAGTATCCTTTGCCCTTCATAGTCGATGCCGGCGATAGTCCCCAGAGATCAGATTGAATCCGTTATCCTGGTCTTTCAGCCATGTCCAGACGAGTGCTAAAGCTGTGTCTGCTCATTTTGCTGTACATACAGCCTTCACAGCGCTTGTCAATATTCGACTCAACCACTTCATAGCCGAGTCTCTTTAGCGTAGCTGAAACGTGACGTTTATCTTGATGGCCCAAGCGTTCGTCACCTTCACCGTCTGCAAACATCTGGTCTTTATTTACGACCTGGACATTAGCTGGGGTGTTGAACTTTTGAAATCGTATGTACTTTCCGCTGCTACCTCTTGTATGGCCACCTCCACCATCGCCTTCATACGTCGACGCTCTCTTCGGGTTAGGATAGTTTCTGGAGATTTGACCTTATTTGTTGCAGTTATAGCAGTTCAAACCGTAGTTTCGTTTACTTACTCGGTTCTTACTTCGGTTCGAATCTCTCGCAGTTTGGCCCACATCTCCTTCGGCTCTGGACCTTCCTTGACAGTGATGACCAGATAAGGGTTCGAACGCTACCGAAGGCCACTCAGAACTTCTCTTTGATAACGTTTCCACTCGGTCACCAGTGACGACGTCGAAGACATCTCAGATACTGAGAATGTCAATGACCTACCATCTCCTCCCTTTTTCTAGTCCAGTCAGTTTCTCAATGTCGTGTCGAGGAAGCCCATCCATCGTAATTAGCAAAGATTAGGAACTTTCCGGATACTCGTTCAGTCGTTTCATTGTGTGGACGGTGATATCAGTGGTAATAATAATAATAATAATCAGCTAGGCTAATACAGTGGAACCTATTGAAGTCTTAAACTCTTAGCATATTTAATGAAATAAATCGACAAAATAGGTATAAAATAACAAAGCAAAAGACCATGAAATTTATAATAATAATAATAATCCGCTAGACTAATTCCCAAGTCATTGAGCGACTTTTAATGCCTTTAAGCAGGTGCCCGGATTACAATGCGTACAGGGCCGTCTTTAACCTATTGGAGGCCCTGGGCACATTAGGATGATGGGGCCCCTACGACCTTGACAGAGCACTATTTTGTTAGAATAGATTTTTTTGAATTAATATGTTTTTCGGTAATAAATATCGGTTATCGTTTGATGATCTGGCAGGAACTAGGGGGTCTCTATCGATCGCGGGGCCCTGGGCACGTGCCCAGAGTGCCCAATGGGAAAGAGGGTTCTGAATGCGTAAGAGTGTGGTGGCAAGCCCTTCTTGCCAAACGAGCCATCAGCTCCCTACACTAACTATTACCGTTAACGTAGTCAAGTTTTTATGAGAAGGGGAAACCGAAGAACTCGAGGGAAAACCCCTTTAACCAGTGGGGAGAAAACTTTCAAACTCACAGCAGAAGGAATAGTTCCGAGTTTTCCACGCTCACTCATTATACTGACCATCGAAAATTAAAAAGGTTAAGCGTTTCTGAAAATACGTTGTATCAAAAGTATATATTATACTTTTAGAAGATAAATATAATCCTATACTGCTAATCTTATATGCATGAAACATGTACCCGCGCAGGCTCTGGCTGATTATTCAATATCGAAATTCGGTAAAAAAACTAAATAGTGCAGGCTGAAATGCATCGCATAGAAACTTTATATAGCTATTACGTCGGAAAATATGGTTTAAAAAGTGCTAAATATCCCTACTTCGTGTAAGTTTACGTTTTACATCGATAGAATCAGCATAAATGCTATCACGTTATGCGATGTAGACATCCGATATTTTCCGGGAAGTTCGTGCCTACTGCGAAGGTGCGGGTCTACTTTTTATGGCGCAGATGGATAATTATCACGTAGGAGATACCTTATTAACTTCTGGTTTTATATATTACATCCCTTGAATACGACAGGATAAATGGTGTGAAAATGCATTTTTGGAGTCTCAAGAGGACTAGATATTTTTATAAATTCAAGCGAATATTGGAATATTATTTAATTCTGCGCGACAAGCTTTTTACACTCGCGATATACGTGAATCGTATTTGGAGCTGGGTACTTTAAATTCCCCCCCCCCCCCTCCAATGTCTTTTGTTGTTTGTATGACTCTTGAAAGGAAGAATAATTGAAACATTGTATGCTTATTAGTCTTAAAAATTGGACCTCGTGATCCAACGCCCAAGAACCACGCCCTGTGGCGTATTAAAGCAAACGGGTGCAGACTCTGCGCCGCTACGCGCCTCTCGATCACAAACTCTCTCTCCGGGTAGGCGGAGAATATCGCCGTTACAACATAAAAGCGGGTTCTACAGTTGGGTCTGCATGTTCTCAGTTAACATTAATTCACTCTTGGTAAAACTTGTTTCCCCCTTTTTCGACGCTCTCGAGATGCTGAATATTGCACTCTTACGGTTTTTTTAGTGTGTTAAAAAAGGGCGCGAAATTCTCTTTAAAGGGCGGGTTTTTGGAATTTCAATACTTTTGTTTGCCTTTAATGGGGCGGGAAATTCGAATCTTCTGTTTATTTTTAGTTTTAGATTACTTGAAATAGACAGTGATTATAAACCCGTGGCCAAATTCGCGCTATGCCCATCATAATGTTTTGTAAGCTTATTAACCCATTTTAATGTAAGCTTATTCAGCTATGTTATAAAGATTATTTCTGTGTCTCCAGTAAATATCAGAGGCACCGGTTTTGAAGCGAGGTCAATACCAGACTATCACTTTCAAATCCGTATGTTTTCAAGAATACATTTTAGGCGGTACCTTTTAACCAATAAGTGGGGGTGGCCCTTAAAAGGGCCGTTTTTTTGTTGGTTGAGGATGCACATCAATTAGGTTTTTTTGGGCTTGAGGGTTCCGGTTCTGTAAAGAGAATGATTGTCGCAAGACAAATGAAACGTGTTGAATTGTTTAATTATTATTTTGACGCGATAAATTGCACTTGAGAATTGTGGGTATAGCTATTTCTATGTATAAAAAATTAGTCTTTTTTTTCGGCCTAGGAGCGAGCAAAATTTGAAATTTGAGGTCAAAATGTAACTTCATAAGGAAAACGCCTCCAACATGGGGAGTATAGCAGTCTGATAAATTCAGTAATTTTTTCTGTTGTTACATTTAAAGTGCTTGAAATAGACAGTGAATCAATACTTAAATGGCTAGATTTTGCATGGTCATGTTATAGTTAACTCATTACGTTGACCATAAAAAAATGAAACAAGGTTAAGCCGCGTCTGTAAGTTTCGGTATTAAGAAAATACGTTTTATCAGAAGTATATAATATACTCTTATTTTATTGGTTTTAAATATACATAATTAATAAATAAAACACTTCGTAAGTAGGGCACCATAGTGCGTATGCGTGATATAACTTTACCACATTCGCAAAATTATGTAGGAACAAGACATTTTAGTGACCTTTTTTCAAACATGTAGGTGGTCCTTAAAAGGACCGTTTTTTTTTGTTATCCTCACCTAAAAGGGTAAGTGAGGTTTTAATATGACGAAGAGATTTGCTTCACAAAAATAACAGATAATACTTACTAAAACTATATCCATTCCTTGACCATCAAGATGTACGAAAGGTTTCTTATGGTAAGTCTACTCCTTCTGCAGCGGAAAATGGACCCTGCCACGGAAAACGTGCGCTCCACGTCGGCACTGGAGGCGGGAATCCCGAGGATTCGTCTAGCCAACTTCGCTAGGGTTGGGTACTTTCCCCGGTGTGATCTCCAGTATTCTAGAGGGTCGCACTCCACTGGCTGGTTGGCTTCTTCTAGATATCGTGCCAACTCTGAGCGTTCGTTGTCTTGGGCGTACGTCGGCTCCTCCCTAGTCCGAGCTGCCCGTACTCTGGCCCATAGACCACCGGTAGACGGAATAGGCTCCTCCTGACGGATGGGCTCGTGAAATTGAGACAAATACTCGGTAAAATGTCTTTTGGCAGCTCTGGCGTCCAAAGATCGGAAAATAGGGTCTCCATTGACCGTGTTCCAATCATCGAGTGGAAATGCTTCTGTGAAGTTTGACCGTTAATTACGTTTCTCAGAGAAAAAGTTAAATGTTGGATAATATTTTCTTACCAGGAAATAACTCCATTTTCCCTCGCGGATCGAGAAGAGCGGCCACGACATAGTCGGGATCGACGATTTCCTCCCAAAAGCGGGTTTTCAGGAGACTCAGCAATTCTTTTTTAAGCACTCCGAAGAAGGGAGCGGTAACTGCGAGCATTTCGTCATATACTAGAAGAAGTTGTCCAATGACGAGATGGGCAACGGGCTCTTTCTTTTGGAACACATCAGTGGCCGTCTTGATAGGTTTTAATAGCCGCAAGATCTCAATCATTTGTCGTTCATGATCTACCGTCGGGAGGGCCATCTTTGGGCAATTTGGTCCACTTGAAGCTTCGAGTAAGGTTTCCTCGAGAGCCTGTCGTATCCCGGGCTAAAGAAATAATTAAATCGTAATTAGCGAATACACTTGAAAAATGATAATGGGGTAATTTACCAAAGTTAATCGCTCCATCGCCGTATATATGGAGTTCCATCTAGTTATCACTGGAGCCTTTAAATAAAGCCCCTGTGGAGACTTTTCACGGAATACCTCGCTCCACTTTGGCGAGCGCCTCAAGAACGTCACCCAATCGTTCACCAGCTTGACAATCGAGTCCGCTCTTGGATCTTCTTTGATTGCGCCATTTACTACGAGCTGTAGCGAATGGGCTACGCAACGTTTTCGTATCCATGTATCGTGAAGTTTCGGCTCAACCCTTCCCCTAGAAGAAGGCCCAGGTGTTGTCTCGTCCTCGGCGGGTGGAAATATTTGGAGCATTGTGTCCCAAGCTATAAAAGTTTCAAATTTGATTAGAATGATTTTTTTCACATTTACAGATGGAAAAACTTGCCATCATCTAAAGCAAAGTCATTTGAGTCCGCGCTTGGAAGCTCCGAATCCGAGAAATCGGGATCATCTACATCCCAGGGCTCTTCGACAATGTCCAACATGTTGATGGCCTTCGTGATATTTGCAGCGTTGTCAGCGCACACGCAAGAAATCTGGAAATTAAAATTATTACTATATTTATATCTTTATACGTAGATATTTTAAATAGCAGCTCTTACCGAAGAAGTCTCAAGACCGGCCTCGGCTAGCACAAACTTAATTTTTTTCAATATTGCCTCGCCAGTGTGACTTCCTGGAAAGTGCTCGAATGACAGCAAAAGGTTGTGAAATTTGAAATCCTCGTCAATAAATTGAGCTCTGACTCCCATCACCGATTGCTGCCTCCGATTAGACCAAATATACAGCGTTATGTGGATGGCGCCATCCGGCAATCCAGTTAAACGGCGCTGAAATATAATGAATACAAAATTAAACACCAGGCGGAATAATATTGCGTTTCAGAATTATTAGGCAGTTACCTTGATTTTAGGTTTGATTTCATCTTCGACTATTTGGTGTAACTCCCTGACCACGGTTCGACGACTATATTCCCCCAGCTGTGGATTGGCAATAGAAATCGCTTTGCGAAATCCTTTACCTTCCACTACGCTGAAAGGCAAGCCGTCGACCGTGATCATGTACACTAGGGCTCTCCTAAATGTACTTCGAAGTTGCTTGAGAGCCGCTTCGTCTACTCTCCGATTCTTAGTGGGGGGAGCGGCGTCTTCCATAAACAAAACATCGTCGACGGAATCGGCGGAAGGCGACACTTTAGACAAGTGAATGCCATGGACAGTTTCCTACAAAAAGAAGCGAGGCCAAGCGTTAATGGGAGTTTCATTAGAAAAGTGAACAAAAATTTGAGAAAAGTGAATTCTTACTATATGGCGTTCCAAATTAAAAGGACAGTCCGTTGTTGCTAAAATCTGTCTACGGCACGTTTTGCATTGACCGACTACCACTATTGATGGCGTAATGCCATCGCTTTCAAGTTTGTTGCCTTCGTAGTCAAAATACAAATGAACTTTTTTTCTGCCGTACGTGCCGGACGCAAATTTTTGCTCTATCGGGGCGAGCTTAACGAGGGTTGCAGGGGACGTTCCAGGAACGGGACGCTTTCTGCCTTTCCGATGTTTCGGCAGATGAGGCAAAGCGATGACAGGTGAAGAAGGGCCACTGTCACTGCTACTGCAACCAGGACTACTATTCAGCGACCTGAAATTTTCGAATTAAGGTGAGAGTTAATACAAAGGAATAAAGAAATATAGACTTTAAATAATTACATTTTTAGTCTCCGATGATAGTTATTGCTAGGTAAAAGTCTTCTGAAAAATAATACTTGGCAAAGCCAAAACTAAGCTTGTCTATTTGCTGACAAGCGAACGAACAAACGAATGTGATCTACTCAGGTTTAGATACCCGTATTTATACCATTTTATAAAGCCCCGCCCCCAGAAAGCACAGGAAAACGAGAGGATCACCCTTTCTCCCAATCCGAAACGCGTTATTGGCGCCCAGTTTCCCCTTTCTACCCTCCAAATTACGCGCGTTTCTGTGGATGGTCTCTTGAAATCACGTGAGTCGTTCGATAGAAAAATGGCGCCAAAAATTGTTTTGTTTAGGCAAGAAAGTTATTTTAAATTTGCATGTTCTACATATTAAAGCGTGCCATTCTTAATTGAATGAGTTAGCAAGTTTCGTGCTGTTGGATTTGAAGCATGCATGCATATATATATATATATATATATATATATATGTATTTATAGGTGAAAACTCGGAACAACTCCTGCGATGAGTTTTGCAAGTTCTCTTCCCGCTGTTTAAAGGGGTTTTCCCCCGAGCTCTTCGGTTTCCCCTTACAATAAAACTTGTTGAGGTTAACGGTAATAGTTAGCGTAGGGAGCTGTTGGCTTGCGTGGCATGAAGGGTTGGCCACCACCCACCTACGCATTGTAACCCGCCCATCTGCTTAAAGGCATTAAAGGTCGCTAGATGACTTGGGCCTAAGGTGGCGCCTTGGGTATTAGCCTAGCTGATTATTATTATTAGTTTTGTCTCTCACTTTAAGATATTTATAAGTGTTAAGTAACCGAGTTTTTTTCTACTTTCAAGCTTAATTTGAGTTTTGTTTGGAAACCACCAAGATTGAAACCATAAGGTTTGGGTAACTACTCTTAACTGAGAAGTGTTAAAAACCGTTTGATTGAAAATGCACCTTTAGAGGTCGGCGTTCGATTAACTTTTATCCATGGATAAAATAAGTTCGGCGATATTTAAATAATATTTATTTAAATAACCAATATTTGAATAATAATTGTAAAATGTTTAAATAATCGAAATTGGATAAGCCTATTATTTAAACAAAACAAACAATTGTTTAAATTAATACCATTTTAATTCAAATAAATGCTTGGTTTCGTAAAAAACATAATTAAATAAGTTAAAATGATATTCTTTTTACCAACTTTTGTTAAATAAATCGGAAATTTTGTGGATAATGAATAAACAATTCCGATCACTATGCACCTTTTAAAATTTAAACCGCAGTGAATTCTCGGGCTTTACGAAAAGTCAGACGGGGGATTGTGCGGCAACCGCATCATTTGGGTTCGCGCTCGGGACGCCAAAACCGACTGGGTACCCCGCTGTTTCCAACCGCCAATTTAAATAAAAATATAAACCGTGGTTTTTTTAAGTCGTCAAGGTGCATTTTTTAATCTAATGGGAAACAACACCTTCGATTAAAGTCATCCGTTCTTCGTACAAAGTCATTAACGTTGTATTGTTATTTTTGCTAGAACAAAAGTAGAGACTAAACCCGAGGGGCTAATGATTACGTAATCATTAATGAGTACACATGATAACGATGAGTACAGAATGATTACAATGAGTACACAGGCAACACAAAACTTTAAAACTGTTACAGATGGGTAATTGAGTACGGGAGAATTCCAATGATTACACGTGATTACAGATGATTACGCGCTATTTCAAATGATTACAATTTACAGATGAGTGATTTCATAATGATTACGGGGGATTACAGATGAGTACGAGGATACCGAACCTAACCGGAAATACGCGATAAAATGGAGTTGTGACCGCGTATCGAAAATCGAAATCCACCATAACGATTTCGAAATCTCGGTTACAGAATTCGCCTTTTCGTTCTCGTTCGATATCAGGAACTTCGAAATCGAATTCTAAATCGACTAAAATTACATAATTGGGCCCCTGGGACGAATTCTTAACTCATCACTCAAATTAAAGAATCCTGACCCATTGTAGGATAATTCCATCACAAAAGAAAGCAATGAAAGGTATTTTTAGCGATAGGAGAGGACATTCACCATCCGTCAAATATTTAAGTTCCACTTGTTTAGCAGACTTTTCTAAAAGCGTGGAAAAATTTTCACCATGCCGTTTTTAGTATTTTTTTGTAAGCTTATTTACCTATTATAACGTAATCTTATTCATCTGTGATATCGTAATCTGATATAGTGCTCGGAATTGTTTATTCATTATCCACAAAATTTCCGATTTATTTAACAAAAGTTGGTAAAAAGAATATCATTTTAACTTATTTAATTATGTTTTTTACACAACCAAGCATTTATTTGAATAAAAATGGCATTTATTTAAATAACTGTTTTTTTTTAATAATAGGCTTATCCACGATTATTTAAACATTTTACAATTATAATTCAACAATTGGTTATTTAAATAAATATTATTTAAACATCGCCGAGCTTATTTCATCCACGGATAAAAGTTAAGCGAATGCCGACCTCTAATCTTTTACCCCTATTTTAACGTAAGCTTATTTAATATTGAACTCTTTGCTTTTTTGTAGCGCGCTAAAAAAAGGGCGCGAAATTCTCTTGAAAGGGCGGGATTTTTGAATTTGAATACTTTGGTTTGCCTTTAATGGGGTGGGAAATTCGAATCTTCTATTTAGTGTTACTTTTAGAGTGATTGAAAGTGATTCAATATTTAAAAAGCCATAACATGACCATGCAAAATACAGCTAACTCATTGCGTGGACCATAAAAATGAAACAAGGTTAAGCCGCGCCTGTAAGTTTCGGTATTAAGAAAATACGTTTTATCAGAAGTATATAATATACTCTTATTTTATTGGTTTTAAATTAACATATTCAATTTATGATTGCTTAGTACTTGATAATTTTAAACATATACTTGAAGGTATGCCTTTTTTGTAAATAAGAACTCCATTACTGCTATTAATTATTATTCGCTTGAAATTTCGCGGGAAATTAGCGCTCATAGAAACGTTTAAGCTTAATATTTTAAACAAAAATATTATCAGAAGCGTAGCCAGGGGTATGGAGCAGAAGCATTTGTTTGTTTGTACAGTCATAAGTGGTATTACCACTTATGGTACAGTTGATTCTTTTTATATGGTTTTCTAATCTTCCTCCCCCCCCCATTCATACCAAAATCCTGACTACGCTACTGTATAATACAAGTTTTTTTATTAAGAAATAAGTCTTTGTAAGTAGGAATTTTAGGAAAGGAAAAGTGTCATTTTAAACGTATTCTGAATTAGATTTACCATTTAGATTTTGAGCTTTAATGTTAAATAACCGAGTTTTTTACTTTGAGTCTTGTTTGAAAACCACAATGATTAAAAACGTAAGCTTTAGTTTTTTGTAACTATTCTTGACGGAAAAATCTTAAAAAACCTTGATTGATAATGCACCTTTTTAAATTTAAACGCAGTGAATTCCCGGGCTTTACGACTAGTCAGGGGATTGTGCAGCAACCGCTTCCTTTGGGCTCGCGCTCGCGACGCCAGACCGACTGGGTGCCCCGCTGTTTCCAGCCACCAAATTAAAAAAATAAACCGCGGTTTTTTTATGTACGATCACGATGATATAAAAGAAATTCTTAAGGATTCATCACTGAAATTAAAGAATCCTGACCAACTGAAGGGTAAATCCATCTCAAAAGAAAGCAATGAAAAGTATTTTTAACGATAGGAGAGGACGTTCATCATCTCTAGTCAAATATTGAAGTTCCCCTTTTCTAAAACCGTGGCAAAATTCTCATTATGCCTATTTTAATATTTTATTGTAAGCTTATTCACCTATTTTGAGGCTCGCTTATTCACCTATTATATCCTAATCTTGTTCACCTATTTTAGCGTAAGCTTATTTAATGTTGAACTCTTTTGGTTTTGTAGCGCGCTAAAAAAGGCGCGAAACTCTCTTGAAAGGGCGGGATTTTTGAATTTGAATACTTTGGTTTGCCTTTAATGGGGTGGGAAATTCGAATCTTCTATTTAGTTTTAGTTTTAGATTACTTGAAATAGACAGTGATTATAAACCCGTGGCAAAATTCGCGCTATGCCCATCATAACGTTTTATTGTAAGCTTATTAACCCATTTTAATGTAAACTTATTAACCCATTTTAAGATAAATTTATTAACCTATTTTAATGAAAACTTATTCAGCTATTTTATTAAGATTATTTCGGTGTCTCCGGTAAATATCAGAGGCACCGGTTATTTATACGTTATGAAGCGAGGTCAATACAAGACCACCACTTTCAAATCCGTATGTTTTCACGAATACATTTTAGGCGGTACCTTTTAACCGATTGAAAAATTAAATTTCTATTTTAGTGATAATATTTGAAATTGACCAAAATAGTTTAATTTTAAAAATTTATAATAATAGAGACGATATACTTCATGGGGCTCGCTTCATGGCTCGTCTTTAATATTATATATTTTAAATTTAACTTTATCCATGACTTTTAACAATTTTAAAATTTATGAAAAATAGTTTAGTAATGTCTTTAAAGGGGGAGGGGGGAAATCGATATCAAAGCTGTTCCACCTTAATAAAATACATTAATTCGCGCCTGTAAAGTATTTTCACGTTCGTTAATTAATGTGGTAAAAACTGCCTAAGTGGACGTCCGTGATTCCCGCCGAAAAAAGGAATTTAAAATAGCCGACGATAACCAATTACCTCACGCGAAAACCTACTAGCTGCAAAATCGGGGGATTTTGCGCCAACCGCTTACTTTGGGTCCGCGCTAGCGGGTATATATAGAAATCTGTTAGGCGCTCTCCCTTCACTTTCTGCTTTCCGAAGTTATCGTTTGCCAGTACTTATCGGCTATTAAATAATGTCGGACGACAGTTTTCGTGCCTTCATCGAATATCATTTTTCTCAAGCTGAAGGTAATTATTGCTCAATTTAACAACACGCGTTTCATATAGTTTTTTTTTTAATTCCTTTTTCTGGGATTAATTTCAGCTTGGAAAAATCGAGAGGAAAACCTAATGAGTAGGATTCATGAGCTGGAAAAGGAGGTGACGATCTTCAAGGGGGAAGAAAGGCGTTAACGCGTCCACCTCAACGTCTAAATCACCAGCGCGCTCTCCTCGGAAATTATCTGGAGCGGTGGGCCCGTATTGGGGTTTTAACGCCCCGTGTAAACCCGTCGACAAATCCACGCTTTCTGATTTTGATTTGTATGTTTCTTTAAAGCGATCAATTAACGTAAGCCTAAATCAATTGATTTGTTTGTTTCTTTTAAAGGCCCGAACGGAAGCAAGCCCCTGAATCTGGTTTCCGGTTCGTGGAAAGGGCGCCCAGGAAGAATGTAGAGAAAGCTGCTCTTCCCGGGCAAGCTTGCCAAGCTTGCGAAAAAGTACGCTTTACAATTTCCATAATGGTTACGTAGGATAAAGCCAACAAAATAATTTATATTACTTTTCATGAAAGTGGTTCGAAGGTGCAACAGAAAAGGAGCGGCAAGAACACCGGAACAGGTGCTCAAAGCATCGAGCACGGCAACCCATCACCAGGCCGCAAACCCCACCCCATTATTGGGACGTCGCCCTCAATGACACGGGCTTAGAGGAAACCATCGTGGTGGTGCCCCGGCCTAAGAGGAGACGACCACTAAAAATAATCAATTTGAATGGTATAACATGATAATAATTAAACAATTCAACACGTTTCATTTGTCTTGCGACAATCATTCTCTTTACAGAACCGGAACCCTCAAGCCCAAAAAAACCTAATTGATGTACATCCTCAACCAACAAAAAAACGGCCCTTTTAAGGGCCACCCCCACTTACTGGTTAAAAGGTACCGCCTAAAATGTATTCGTGAAAACATACGGATTTGAAAGTGATGGTCTGGTATTGACCTCGCTTCATAACCGGTGCCTCTGATATTTACCGGAGACACAGAAATAATCTTTATAACATAGCTGAATAAGTTTACATTAAAATGGGTTAATAAGCTTACAAAACATTATGATGGGCATAGCGCGAATTTGGCCACGGGTTTATAATCACTGTCTATTTCAAGTAATCTAAAACTAAAAATAAATAGAAGATTCGAATTTCCCGCCCCATTAAAGGCAAACAAAAGTATTGAAATTCCAAAAACCCGCCCTTTAAAGAGAATTTCGCGCCCTTTTTTAGCGCGCTAAAAAACCATCATAAATTTTAAAATTGTTAAAAGTCATGGCTAAAGTTAAATTGAAAAATATATAATTTTAAAGACGAGCCATGAAGTATATCGTCTCTATTATTATAAATTTTTAAAACTATTTTGGTGAATTTCAAATATTCTCACTAAAATAGAAAGTTAATTTTTCAATCGGCTAAACACTTTTGGGCTCAAAATCTAAACGGTAACTCTAATTCAGAATACGTTTAAAATGACACTTTTCCTTTCCTAAAATGCCTACTTACAAAGACTTATTTCTTAATAAAAAAAACTTGTATTATACAGTAGCGTAGTCAGGATTTTGGTATGAATGGGGGGGGGGGAGGAAGATTAGAAAACCATATAAAAAGAATCAACTGTACCATAAGTGGTAATACCACTTATGACTGTACAAACAAACAAATGCTTCTGCTCCATACCCCTGGCTACGCTTCTGATAATATTTTTGTTTAAAATATTAAGCTTAAACGTTTCTATGAGCGCTAATTTCCCGCGAAATTTCAAGCGAATAATAATTAATAGCAGTAATGGAGTTCTTATTTACAAAAAAGGCATACCTTCAAGTAATTGTTTAAAATTATCAAGTACTAAGCAATCATAAATTGAATATGTTAATTTAAAACCAATAAAATAAGAGTATATTATATACTTCTGATAAAACGTATTTTCTTAATACCGAAACTTACAGACGCGGCTTAACCTTGTTTCATTTTTATGGTCCACGCAATGAGTTAGCTGTATTTTGCATGGTCATGTTATGGCTTTTTAAATATTGAATCACTTTCAATCACTCTAAAAGTAACACTAAATAGAAGATTCGAATTTCCCACCCCATTAAAGGCAAACCAAAGTATTCAAATTCAAAAATCCCACCCTTTCAAGAGAGTTTCGCGCCTTTTTTAGCGCGCTACAAAACCAAAAGAGTTCAACATTAAATAAGCTTACGCTAAAATAGGTGAACAAGATTAGGATATAATAGGTGAATAAGCGAGCCTCAAAATAGGTGAATAAGCTTACAATAAAATATTAAAATAGGCAAAATGAGAATTTTGCCACGGTTTTAGAAAAGGGGAACTTCAATATTTGACTAGAGATGGTGAACGTCCTCTCCTATCGTTAAAAATACTTTTCATTGCTTTCTTTTGAGATGGATTTACCCTTCAGTTGGTCAGGATTCTTTAATTTCAGTGATGAATCCTTAAGAATTTCTTTTATATCATCGTGATCGTACATAAAAAAACCGTGGTTTATTTTTTTAATTTGGTGGCTGGAAACAGCGGGGCACCCAGTCGGTTTGGCTTCGCGAGCGCGAGCCCAAAGGAAGCGGTTGCTGCACAATCCCCTGACTAGTCGTAAAGCCCGGGAATTCACTGCGTTTAAATTTAAAAAGGTGCATTTTCAATCAAGGTTTTTTAAGATTTTTCCGTCAAGAATAGTTACAAAAAGCTTACGTTTTTAATCATTGTGGTTTTCAAACAAGACTCAAAGTAAAAAACTCGGTTATTTAACATTAAAGCTTAAAATCTAAACGGTAAATCTAATTCAAATTATGTTTGTAGCAGTAATGGAGTTACTATTTATGTAAAAGTACTAAGCAATTTTAAATTGATTTTATAGATTTAAAGCAATAAAATAAGAGTATATAATATACTTCTGATAAAAAGTTATTTCTAAATATTGAAATTTTTTATGGTCAGCGTAATGAGTGAGCTAGGAATAACTTTAACAGCTTTGCATGGTCATGTTATAGCTTTTTAAATATTGAATCCCTGTCTTTTTCAAGCACTCTAAAAGTAAAATAGAAGATTCGAATTTCCCTCCCCATTAAAGGCAAACCAAAGTATTCAAATTCAAAAATCCCGCCCTTTAAAGATAATTTCGCGCCTTTTAAAAAACCAAAAGAGTTCAATATTCAGCATCCCAAGAGTGTCACGCTTCCGAAAGAGGGAGAGCGCGAAGAGCGTCGAAAAAGGGGAACCAGCAATTGGATCAGTTTTAACAAGAGTAAATTAATGTTAACTGAGAACTGTAGTCTCCACTTTGATGATGCAAAGGCGATATTCTTAGTGTCAAGTTTTCTTGTATTTATTTTTCAAAAATAGTTGAGTGGTATGGTTGAACGCCTTGGGGATGAACGAATTTAGCAATTAACTTTAGATTAAATAGATTATTGACGATAAAATACTAGAACAATCTTATACGTTGTAATGTTGAAAACCGAAACTTAATGCATAAGCAACGTGGCGCTCAAAGATATAACGTAAAGGGCTATTTCTCTGGATATTCTCCATTATGGCTCTTTATGTTTCGGCGAGACCAGGGTTCTCTGCTACGGCTTGTCAGATGTGGTTGCCATTTCGTTGGATTGCTCTCCGGTTCGCCATGACCAATTATCTGACCTCCAGCGACGTTTTGGTTCGCTCCCATCCACTATGCTCTCAACGTTGACAATGCAATTTCACCTGTGATAGCCGTTCGGTTTATTGACCTTTCTTGTGGCGGATATGTTGAAAGCAGCCCTGCACCTGCTGTTAAGTGGTTTTGTCGACACTGCGAGATGACTGTTTCGAAGAACCCGATGGGTCTCTTCCGTGTTGTAGCTCTTTGTAAAAAGTGGTTTCATACCAAATTCATCATTATGACTCGTGAAGAATACCGCAGTATTAGCTCCGCAAATGAACCTTACATTTATCCGACGTTCGCCTTACCCACGTTCAGAGCATGACTATCGGAGGGATTGGTGCAACCGGTATCAGTCAGTCAAGAGGCAACGCAACTCTGACTATCAGTTCCAGTATCGATACAAACTTTAACAAAACAATTCAAGTCTTGATCCAGAAGCAGGTCACGGAAAGGCTCCCCAACTTTGCTGTCAACTTACGAACATGGCCTCACATTAAGTACCTACAGCTCACTGAACCGACCTTTCATATCCTGGGCTCAGTCGACATGCTACTTGGAGCTGATGTTTTTCTTGATTTGATTCAAGATGGATAACTGGTGGGAATACCGGGAGCTCCTTGGCTGGGTGGTAGTTGAAGACACAGGAAGTCAAGGTCCAAAACGACAACACCAATCCAAGTCAAATTTGGCCACCTCGAAACGCAACTCGCGAGAATCTCGGAAATCGAAGAACTAGAACATCGATTCCACGCCCACCGAAATTTAATGTGAACAGGCGTTTCAAGATACCGTCAGTCAAGACGCCATCGGTCGATACATCGTCAAACTACCAATCAAAGACAATTCCCAGAACCTTGATGAGTCAAGAAATATAGCGTTAAGAAGATTCGAATACGTCGAACGACGTCCCAAAGCTAATTCCTCAATTTACAATAAGTACAGAAAATTCATGAAAGAGTATATTCAATTGAACCAAATGGAGCTTGTACCAGCTCATGCTATCTTCAAGGAGTCAAGCTCAGCCTCGAAAATACGAGTCGAATTTGATGGATCATCAAAAACATCCAACGATATTCTCCTAGTGGGTCCAAAATTACAATCTGATCTGGTAAACCTCGGAGGTTTAACCTCCTCATTCGAAGATGTATCGCCAAATCTTAATCAATAAAGAAAACCTCCACTATCAACGAATACTTTGGAGACGTCAGAAAGAAGATCGTCTTGAAGATTATCAACTACTAACGGTGACTTATGAAACAGCGTCAGCATCCTACCTCTCCAAAATTTAAGGTCTTACAAGAGCTATCCAAGGATGTAGAGTCCAAATATCCGCTGGCTTCTCAAGTCTTGCTGACGATTTCTACAACGACAGCTTCACCAAGCAATAAATGAAACAGGACTTCCACTACCGAAGTGGGTGTCAAATGATCAATTCGTATTGGAAAACATTCCACCCGAGCAAAGAGATCCTGGCTCCCTTGAATATCGACAATGCCGAATCAATTCAAATATCGGAGCTACAATGGACCCCGGCAACAGACGTTCTATCATTCGTTCTCAAATCACCAAGTTCCCGAGTAGCTGTTACCAAACGCACCATCCTGTCCGACACGGCAAGCATCTTCGATCCCTTGGGTCTCTTGTCACCAGTTATCATCCGAGCTAAAATCCTGTTACAAGAGATGTGGCAAATTAAGGTGAGCTGGGACGAAGAAGTTCTCTCCCCGTTGGTTTAAGGGATTTTCCCCCGAGATCTTCGGTTTCCCCTTCTATAAAAACTTGTTGACGTTAACGGTAATAGTTAGTGTAGGGAGTTGTTGGCTCGCGTGGCTTGCAGGGCTTCCCACCACCCTCCTACGCATTGTAACCCGGCCACCTGAATTAAAAGGCTTTAAAAGTCGCTCGATGACTTAGGCCTAGGGTGGTGCCTTGGGTATTAGCCTAGCTGATTTTTTTTAATTACATCAACGCTCGTTCATAAATAGCATACATTCCGGGATGACTTAACTGGCATTGAAAACCTGAGAATTCAACAGTTTATCAGTCAACATCCCTCCAACAAATCAAGTCTCCATGGCTTCTGCAATGCTTCGGAGAAGGCGTATGTGGCGGCGGTCTATTTAAAGACTACCACTTTGATCAGGACTGGTCACTTTTAACTGATTGACGCAAAAAGCAGAATCACTCCACTCAAGCAGATCACGCTACCCAAACTAGAACTCGCCCGTTCAAAAATCGTGTATAGAATATCTATAGAAATATATAGAGGTTTATAGAAAGGCTATGGGACACCATAGGAATATCTTTTTCTATACAATTTTCGAAGAAAATACCACTAACTTTTTTTTGGGAAATGTTTATGGTTTTAAAAACTTCAAATGTCTATAGATATTCCCAAAGCACTCTATAGGTTTTCGAGCTATCCCATCAAGCCCTTACAAAAATATGTCTATTGAAAACCCGAGTTTTTTCTCTATAGTTTTCCTTGGTTTTTAATACTTTTCCTAGGTTATTTTAATGGTTTATCTTTGACTTTTTAGTAGATTTTATTTCGATACTTGAGTTAATTTCTGAACCTTTTATTAAAGTTATTTATATAGATTTACCAAATGTTTTGAAAAAACTTCACTGGTAATTTTAGTCAATTTCTATAGAATTTATTGTGTTTTTTGTTGTTAAAACACCAGTTTTTCACTGGTATATACTGGAATTTCCGTAGAATTGGCCGTTTTTTTAAACAGCAATTATTCATTTGTAAATTTAGTGGAATTTCTACACGATTTTTCCAATTGCTTTTTTTTAGAAAACAGCATAAGTATCCGGGTAGCGGGTTCCAGATTTGGCATGTTGAAATATACATCGCATAAACTGTATGAGCATCATCCTTTAAACATATTATTCGCCTATTTACATGTATCACAACAAACGGAAGAAACGATAATTAATAGCAAAGACCTGGGACTTATTATGTTGCAGACAGTGTGATGCTTTTCAAGAAAATACCCTCAACTTTACGTAATTAAGCAGCTTGTCGTGTATCAGAAATAAGGTGCATTTAATTGACCATGCACAGTGTTACCGGTTATAGCGTATAAATAGTCTTTGAATACAAGTTTTCGGTCTCTACCGAAAGATATGATATCCAAGTCTCAAGGTCTCATTCGGAATATATGGTCTCAAGGTCTCCGTCGGAAGATTGGGTCACTTGGGTCTCCAAATCGCCACCGGAAGAACTACTCTCCAGGTCTTTGCCGAAAGATCTTATCTCCGGGTATTCAGATCTCCGTCGGAAGGTCTGGCCACTAGGTCTACGTCGGTAGGTCTCGTCTCCAGGTCTCCGATGGAATTTCTGTTCTGCAGGTCTCTGCTGGAAAATCTGGTTGCCAGGAAGATCATCTTCTGACGGTTTCTGATATATAATTTCCATTTGTTTTGGTAACAAGTCTCCGGTCTTTCGTCTTAACTGAAAGACCGGTTTTTCAATAATTGTTTTTCTAAGTGAAATTTAATTTAATATTTGAAACCGTTTCGATTACTAATAGACTTTGGATCTTCTTAAAAATCAAGCCGGCGAAGAAGATTGTATGAAATGTGGATGCCACGGTTCGCCACATCTGTCGTAATTTTTGATTTCTTTTGCATTTTACCGTTTGCATAAATTGAATCATTTGTTATGAATATTTATATATCGAACTCAACGTTAGCTTCTCGGCCTTTTGGTTAAGACCAAAGTGTAGTATCAGTGTTCTAAATACTCTTAATTAGGTTCATTTGGATGTTATTTGTTGTGGCATCTACCCCAAGTCAATCTGAGCTCCTCTGCAAGCTGTTAGGAGTTTTCGTAAAAGGATATTACAATATTCAAAGAATTCTCTAACACACTCCAATTATCCAATTTAATTCTATAAATAAAGCTATAAGAACTAATAAAATTCGAAAGTTATACTATAGATATCCTATACAGTTTTTCTATAAAAACAACCAACAAAAACCTTTAGTGTTCTAAGATATTGTTAAGAACATCTTTCGATGGGTTATAATGTTTTCTGAAATAACATTCGGTAAATTCTATAGATTTTCTACTATAATTAACAGTAAAAAATTGGTGTTTTCTAAAACACAAATCCGCCCATTCTATAGAAATGCCACTATTTAAAATTGAAAATTTTCTATTTTCAAACAAAAAACATTCGGTAAATTCTATAGAAATTTAACTATATTTACCAGTACAAAAGTGTTTGTTTCCTCAAAAACCAATCAGATAATTCTATAGAGAAAACTTTAAAAGGGTTTTTGTTACAGAAAATTGACCCAAATTTCTAAAGAAAACCCATTGAAAAACCAAGGAAAAGCTATGGAGATAAAACGTGGGTTTTCTATAGACATATTTTTGTACGGGTCTGTTCCACCGCTCTCCTCGCAAGACTCATAACACTCGTGCAAGTATCTTTACGAAATACCGTATCAGATGTCCATTGCTAGAGTGATAGCCAGATCATACTGTCCTGGCTGGCCTCACCTCCACAACGATGGAAGATGTTCGTGGCGAATCGAGTCTCAGAAGTTCAAGATATACGGCCCACTATTGGGTGGCATCACGTTCCGGGAACACATAACCCAGCTTCCCGTGGCATCGAAATAACAGAATTTAAAACCCATCCATTGGAATGATCCATGCTGAATCTGTCTACACCAACGAGTCAACCATGGTAGACAAACCTGAATGTTCTATCAAAGAAAGAATCAGAGCAGATGTCATCCTACATTGCAGAATAGATCCAAGTCTTCTACTCAAATACTCTTCGCTAACAACTCTTATTCACGTCGCAGCGTACATTCAGCAGTTTATTCGCAATAACAGACCGTCCAAAGAGTCAAGATAATTTGGACCTTTAACTGAGGAAGTACACGTCAACGCACGCAATCACTGGATAAAAGCTGTGCAGTCGTCCTGCTTTGGAGAGGAAATCCGGAAACTAGAGAATCAGAAACCCTTGTTAGTAAAAAGCAAAATTCTGTTGTTGACACCATGCCTTGACGCAACTGGTATCCTAAGAGTTGGCTGACGGATTCGACATGCAAAAATCCCAACCGACAGTCAAAATTCTGGATCATAAGACTCCGTGATGCCTCTGATTCCACGTCCGAAGGTGCTTGCGATGTGTTCGACAACATGCGAAGACAGTCGCTCAACTCATTAGCAATCTACCGGCACCTCGAGTCAATCCTGGACGAGCGTTTATCGAATGCGGAGTCGATAATGGACCTATCAGTCTCAAAGTCATGAAGGGCTGATGATGCCGATATTTCAAGGGCTACATCGCCTTATGTGTATGCTCCAAAATTCGTTCGTTGCACCTCAATCTTGTCAGTGACATGTCAACGGCTACGTTCTTGACCCCTGCAAACACTTCGTCTCCCGTCGAGGCAAATGCCGAAACGTCTATAGCGACTGTGGCCCTGTGGGAAGAATTTCGTTGGCGCCAACAAATAACTTTGAGTGACGAAGGAATCGTTTGGCACTTAAATCCACCGGCGGCTCCTCATTTTGGTGATCTTAGGGAGGCAGGTGCAAAATCCATTAAATACCACTTAAAGAGAGTCATCGGTGAGACACGACTAACCTTCGAAGATACGCAGACCCTTCTATGTCAAGTCTAAGCCTGCCCGATTTCTCGTACACTCACTCCAATGACGTCGGATAAAAACCGACCTAGCAGTATTGACTCCTGGACATTTACTGATCGGGGATTCCTCGAAAGCCATTCCAGAACTCCATCTCACGTCAATTAAAATCAAACGTCTTTCTCGGTGGCAACTCTGACAATAACTACTTTTACTACAATTACTTCAACACTTTTGGCGACGCTGGCCATTAGAGTTCCTCTCTCGATTGCAACAACCACCGAAATAAACTAAATCTGCTCGTATCTTACAATCCGGTGCCTTAGTTCTACTTAAAGAAGAGCTACCTCCAATCAAATGGAAAATGGCCAGAATCATCCAAGTATATCCTGGCAAAGATCAACTAGTACGCGTTGTCACAGTAACAAGTTGGCAAGCCAAAATATACCTCTCCTCGGAAGAGTTTTTAATTTTCAGTGAAGCGTAACTGTATCCGTGGTTCTGCGGTAGAACGCTCACCTGTCGTTCAAGAGGGCTTGGGTTCGAATCCCGGCCGATTAAAACATTATACTACACCCAATGACAAAAAGAGGGCGCTTTTGGAAAAACCTTTTCCCTGGTTCTAAGAAACTGCGTACCAGTGATTACCCTTTGCTTCGAAAATACGAACGCGTTCGCAGGCCTGACAGACAGACAGACACGGTGGTTGTATAACCCCTCCTAGGGTACAAAGTCCCCTCGGAGAGGTAAAAACTGCGGACAAGGAGCTGAAACGACCTGTCACCAAACTTTGTCATCTACCTTTGGACTCCATAATTACCTGTGCTTTCAAGTTAAAATCCGATATTTTAAGGTGGCCAGAATGTTCAGTCTTACGGGTTTTTTTTAAATTTTTTACAACAATATCTAACGCTTATCAACCTTTCGATGTATGGTATTTTGTATCTAAACATTCAATTCAATTGTTTTTTAGAAACGGTAAATAAACCCTATACGATTGTTATTATCACGCAGTTCGGCATGATCTTCAACCTTTTATATAATATTTTAGAATTAATTAATTAAGTTCAGTATTTAGAACCGTCGTCAATTCTTTTTGGTCACGAACACTTACCGAGACCATTTGTTAAGCTTATTTTAATATACTGAACTACAAGGATCTATTTGAGGGAGATGTTGTTTGGACTTTGTCTTTCGCTCCATGGGAGATGGTTTTTTCTTCGAGTAAAGTCGATGAGACTTGGGAATTTTGGCAGTCTTTTAAGCATGCGTTAAAGATAACATTCCATCAATTGCCATTTGTAGGAAAAAGCGTTCGCCATGGATTATTGGTGACAGCTATGTAAAAAATTCGCCAAGAATTCAAAGAGAGAATTGGGCTGGACAAAGTAGCGGAATTTTAGAAACGTCTTACGAAGAAAGACGCGAGCGACTTACGATCGGTTTAAATCTCCATTGCACGATACAATTGTTGCGTATCCCTAGCGGTTCTGGACATTCATCAGCTCAAAATCCAAGATATCTTTTCCGTCGTCCAGGATTGTCAATTGTTGTCCTTTGACCATATCCACAACCTTTGAAGATTTCTTCTACCGTAGTTTTAGTACGACGTACCCTCAATTGACTTTACCTTCCCTTAGACCTTCGAGAATTGATTTCTTCAGTTGACGCAACAGCTTTGGCCTTAAAGCGATTGAACAACGGCTCAGCCTGAGGACCAGTTGGTATAACTCCTTGACTTCTCAAGATGATGGCTCCAGCTATTATTGACCCCTAGTTGTGAACCTTTTTAACTTGTCGCTCTCCACGTCTTCTCTTCCTTCGAGTTTGAAGCTTGCTAATGTCGTTCCAGTCTCACGTTACTTACGTCAACTGGCAAATCGAGCTCTACGACTTTATGGCCTCATTTGAAGAATAACTGGTTTTACGCGAGCATCCACCACGCTATTTCGTTCGATGTGCCTGCCAGTACTTGACAATGCGTCTCCTGTTTGGATATCCTACCTCAAGATGGATATTGCTCGTTGGATCCATCAAAATTCTTAGTTTAGTTAATTCATATTTTTTTAATTTTCATTTAATGCTCTCTTAATTTTAACTTATTTATTTATCACTTTATATGTATATTGTATCGTCCTAGTAACCACCCTCTAAATGCTTTGCCTCCGTGGTTGCCTGCAATGTTTTTTGCGATATAAATATTATTATTTTTTGACAAGCAGGCAGGCATTTATTAAATCTTGACAATTGTTACAAAGTTTAAAAAAGAACAATGAAAAGGTAAAATGTTTTAACAACAAAAACTAAAAATCAAATGAAGTTCGGAAAATGAAACAATTAAAAATATGATTAGTTTAAAAAGAAACAATGAAGTTTAAAAAATTTAAAAAAAGTATTCTAAGCGTTACTATTTCCTTCACCTGTATTTCTTCAAACATTCCCTTTCTAGTTTAATAATATAATTTTTTTTAAATGCGTTAATTATTGGTGGTACCCGAAGTAAATAACCAAATTTCTTATCGCTAAAATTATCTTAGTTATATGTATGAACAAAACCTTGGTTCTTTAAATTATAAATCCAGTTTTACTATGATTTTATTAAGATTTCTATTTTGTTTAGATATATTTAGTATCACTTTCGGTGTTATTACAAAAGGGGCATTCAGATCATAAGCCCAAATTAAATTAGGTGTTATTACATGGCTATACAATATTATGAAAGCGACGTTCCAAATCAGTTTACAATTTACAGGGTCATCGTTGCATAATAATTTTAGAGGCTTTCTTTTATAAAAATTACATTTTAAACTTAAATACATTTCCAATTTTACCTAGCTGGTTTCAAGTTTCTTTCTAAATAATTGCGAGGGGTAATACCTCACCCTAATTTTCGGCACGAAATGTTTCTGGAGAAAACTGCGTTATTTTTCCGATTGTATACTTTGCACTTGTCGAGACAAAGCTTAGGCGCTCTCTCCAAAGGGCTTGGCTCCCTGCCTTTGTAGGTGGGGTGTCGGCCGGGGTTGCTAGAGCATCCGTTCTCTATCCCACTGCTGTGTGCGAAGTGGCGGGCTGGTCGTCCCATTGTTGCACCTTCTGCTGGGTTGAGCGGCTTGCGTCGAGGGTGCGACCATCGGTAGTGGGGTTCTGCTACCCATGCTGGTTTTGTCACCTGTCCGGGCTTGTAGACGCTGGCGTAGGGCATTCTGATGATAGGCCTCCGCTGGTGTGGTTTCTTGATTTTACCGGTACAGCGGGCTATAAATTCTGACAACATGTCGAGACAAAGCCCTGTACGTGGCGGCCCTGAGACCCTTTCCACTATAAGGTACTTCCATTTCTTTACTTTCAATGTCCAACACGTCACGAAAGTACCGATAACCTTCTGATTTCCACTTGGGGATGAACAATGTCATGTTTATGAAGGAACACTTCTAAATAGGGAACTTCATTAAGCCCGCAAGGTTCGAAGGTTGAAAAGGCAGCGCTTTCCAGAATTCAAAAAGGCATTGGTGGAACTTTGGTCGGTGTTGAGGTCAATTTCTTTATAGCCCAGGACAAAAAAAGTTGCATGTTATTCGTGGATTGAAGATAATGGCGAATGAAATCGAGTTCAATTCTATGGCAGTGACCTTGAATATTTTTTTTTAATTTTTCAAAGGCAAAATTGTTTCATTGCGTTTTAAGGATTTAAAGTCCGAAGCCGCCTTCAAAAGTTTTTAACTTTGTCTCTTCAGCTGTACACCAGTGCTTATTTTCGCCGTACCTCTCTAGATATCTGGATATTAATATCAATCAAAAATTTACTTAAGACCGCATTCAACAGTTGCGCACGGCCTTATACGATAGGCGGAGTACAATCTGTTTGACATTTTCAAGAGAAGTAAATATCTTAGTAAGTATAGTTAAAAATTAAATAAAATCAACGTATTTAAGTGCACCATAAAAGCTTTTAATTTTAGCTTCCTGATGATGGCAGCGTAAGACGCAACGCCGAAACTAGTAGAGTGAATTTTTAATTTAGGTTTTTAAAATTAAAAGCTTTTATAGTGCACTTAAATACGTTGATGTTATTTAATTTTTAACTATACTTATGCACTAGTAAGTAGTATTTTTATAATTATCTTAGTAAGTATTTGCTCCGATTGTTCACTCGACCATATTGTTCTAGAATTATAGTTCAGACCTAGATTTTTTTTGTTATTCCAGGAAATTCCCAGAAGACAATCTTGTCTACCGTGCCAAGACCCTAGCTATAGGCCACAACTTTTATCCAAATAAAAATTTGCGTTGCTATTTCTTCCTTATATTAAAAGTAGCATAAGACCCAAAAGTGTGTCAGAACGGTATAGGAGTTAATGAGAGTTTGTCGCAAAGTAAAACAGGGAAACGAAGGGGGGGGGGGGTCGAAAATACGTCATCAAAATCGAGGTACTCGAGCGCCGCCGAGTGAGGCGCTTTAGAAAGTATGTCTACGGGCGAGTACGACTATAGACTAAATATATTGTTGCTAGTACTATTCCAACTAGTAGGTTATGTAGTCTATAGTATGACTATGGGTCTCACTAGAAATGTTAATAGGCGCGAAGGTACAGCTGACACACTTTTGGGTCTTATGCTACTTTTGCTTATATGATACACCAGTTTTTAATTATCTTAAATCCTTGATTTGACGTCACAAAGTTAGTTATGACATTCGCCAACGACAGGACCCATAATGGCCTCGATAAGAATGGCAGTTTAACTGAATGATCACTTAATTTCTGTCTCAAGTGACACAAATGGGGTTATAGTGACAAATTTGCATTAAAAAGTTAAACAGTGTCATACCTATGGTAATTATGTTACTTATGATAAAAAGAAATTTACAAAAATGCTTAACCCATTTAATTTTATATGGTCAGTGTTATGAGTGCGCTAGGTATAAATTTCACAATCTTTGGCATTGTCATTTTATACCTATTTAAATAAATTTAAAATCACTAAACTATTTCAAGCACTCTAAAAATAAGAATAAAGCGGAGATTGGAATTTCCCGGCTCATTAAAGATATATTAAAATATTGAAATTCAAAATTCCCGCCCTTGAAAGAGATGGAAAAATATTGAAATTCAAATTTCGCGCCATTTTTAGCGCGCCAGAAGAACAATAAGAGTGGAATACTCAGAGTTCCGAGAATGCCACTCTTTCGAAAGAGGGAGAGTGGGGAGAGCGACGAAAGAGGGGAAAAATCCCCTCTTCGCAGAGAGTGCTATACGTGAGAGGGAGAGGGAAAGAGGGACGCATTCGTTTACTCTTTACACTCTCCCTCAGAGTTTCGCCCATCTCTGCTCATGTTAAATTGCTCCAAAATGAAAAAGCCAGCTACACTAAATAAAATTTTAAGTCTAGTTGGGGTTATTTTTTCACAATTAAGAGTAATAGAAAAATTGGCATACATTTTACTTGTTTAAACCATTTTTCCTCCAGCAGCAGCGTCAAACTCAAATTTAATGTAAAGTGCAAGTCAAGCTGGTTAAAATTTAAGACAAATTACCTAGGCTTAGGTGAACGGTTGGAAAACTGTAAGATTTCAAAGTCATATTGACTTTTGTATTACTGACTTGAACATGAAAAAATTGCTTACCTCTTATTAATAGTTCATTTAAGTTTTTATCGTATTACTGCCGACAGAATTATTAGTGTTCTACGTGTTGAAAATGGGCCTTGGCGTCTAGCAAAGAATATACTCTTTGCGTCTAGTAAAAGCGTTACCATGCTGGCGTTACCAAATACCAAACAAAACAATTTAGTACGCATGGATGATAAATAGAGGCACGGCCAACTTCGATCACGCGCTGCCGCTATAGCACGTGCTATTGAAGTTGGCCGTGATAAAATAAAAATATTAATTTTCAAAATTATTAAAATTACTAAAATTATTTAAAGAATAATATTTATTTTAAAATAAATATAAAATAAATTTCTAATATTATTATAAATTGGATAAAATGTAAAAGGGATAATATTCTTAAGAATTAAGCGCCAAGTTTGAAACTTTTTATACTTTTTTACTTTAATTTTGAAAATAATCATATTTGATTAATTGGAATTTTGATAATAATACTTCTAAATATTTACAAAATTTTTTTACTTCGTTTTTTATAGATTTAAGACTAATATTAATAAATTGCTGTATATTTAATTAATCTATGCAGATAATATCGGTAGTCCTGCGTATGTAAAATATGTATTTCTCGTTATTACATATTTTGAGAAGTTTTATAGTAGTTTCAATTAATTAGGAAGCTCCGACGCAAATGTTAATAATAAGGAAACGGAAATTGAAATTAATATCCCTGGGATATTAAAGAGACTTACCCATTTTTTTATTTTGGACATAAGCAGTCTCCGATATTCGGACGTCCCAGGGATATGCATTAGATTTTGAAACTTGGATGTATGAACTGTAAGATATTTGGATCAAACATGGATATCCATACAATATCATCTTTTGGGATTTTTGGATATGACCTACCAGGGAGATTCGGATCATATATGGAAATCCCCGGGACATTTGTGTTTGCTGGGTACCTTGGGAGACTACCACAAGGTAGCGAACGCGTGCAGATGGCAGTAAAGGAAAACGTACCAAATTCGAATAATTAAAAAAATTAGTTTAGTTACCAAAATATAATATATTTTTTAATTTTGGTTTTGCATTCCATTAAATAAGGTTAAACTTACGAAGCCTATGAATCTAAAAGATTTTCGTTGTACTGAAGTATATTAAAATGATGACGAGATATGTTAAATATTGCTGAATTTTGTAACCATATAAAAAATTAAACAAGCCCTCGATTGAAATTCGCTTCACACATATTTTAAAACGAAATTTCTACCTGTCACAAAGTGAACGGTTTTCTAGAATAACAAGCGCAAAGTTGATATGTATCAGCATTATTTTAGGTTTAATGCTCATTATTTTAATGTTTATTTAAGATAGCTGATTATTTGTCTTTACATTTGAGAGAAAACACGTTTGTCAAATTGTACCATAAATTTTAAAGTTATATCTATTTTTAAAGTATTTAAATAGATTACCTAAATACTTATCATTTTAGGTACTTTTTCAAGGCGAATTAAAAATTTACTAAACGATGAAATTTAATTTCCTTCGCACACTTTATAATTTTAACTTTGCTTAAAAAGATACAAAAAACCGCGTGAGGTACGATTTAACCATTTACGAAATAAACGGTGTTTTGTGTGAGCGTGTATGGGCATTTCAGCCATATTTAAGTACCATTATCTTAATAACTATTAACTATGAAAACAATTTGTTCGCAGGTTCTTTAGAACAAAACCTCGTTGTTACAAAACCGAAGAGTGCTTAACAATTATAGCTATAGATGTCTAGATAAACAGGCGCAAACAAGTAACGTTTTTTTAAAATTTCACAACGCTTCCCCTTAAATAAAAGTGCTTGAATACTTTATGTAAACTCTCCAAGTACACTCTGTTAAAAAAAACTTTGCCTGTTGCACATTTTCCGCTTTATTTATTATGTCTCAAAATGTATTATAGATAGAAAGATGGAACCAATTTCATTCTAAATATTTCCCGGAAATGACGAATATCATTTTTTACAACTTCTAAAATAATAGAGTAACGCCACTGAAAATGGCATAAATGGATTCAGGGGGTTCGATTTATATTAACGAAGTGTTAATTGTTTGTCTCTACGACCAATAGGGACGAGTTATAGGCTTTCAAACAAAAAGACAGGAATCAGTTTTGTATAAAAGACAAAATCGGCCTTTCCATCAAACACGTCTAATTTTCACCGCATTTCAAATCGCCGGACAAATAATATTTTGAGGGCTACGTTAAGCAAAAGAAAATAAAGAAACACTATGGGAAACTAGAGCTGGATTTCGAAAGCGGACAATGAAGCTGTTAAGTATTTGCTCCGTTGATTCACGGAAACCAATATCTTGGATCGTTCTGAAGCCATGTGTGGATAACGCCTTCAATTGGATGATGGACGTGATTTCTAGTTGCTTGAAATCAACGCACAGACGAATGTGGTCTTATTATACCTATTGTTTGATTGATATGAAGTAGAGTTAAACCCTTGTAAAAGTGTATAAAACAAATGAAAATAAATATGCTCTATATCCAATTAACTAGTGCTTAATTTAGAACTTCAGATGCCATTTGTTAAGGAAATGAGGCATCAGTTTCTAATATCAAGGCGATCGCCAGGTTTGGGGATCAGGCTTATCATCGATTCGGAAAGTCATCTCATTAAGGTTGGCGATCGCAAAATATCGCGAAAGACGCGCAAAACGATTGGTAGAAAAATATTCCAGAAAGCTAGGAAAAACTTAATCGAGAGTCCGTCTCATCCCGGGGACTTACCACAGGAGAGATAATTTGCCACTGAGGTCGTCTCCTCGTTGGAGAAGTCCGAATCGAGTTCCTCGGCTAACACTGGATCGATGTTTGGCAGGTACATAAACAGAGTACATTCGTCGGCATCCGAAGGTGCGAGAGATAAATCTTAGGAGTAGAAATTGTGTATAGCACATTCACAAACCACTAGTTGCAATTATTACAATCTAGTGAGGGGTCCAACATGCAGGTGAAATCACCGCAGATGTAGATTTGGTCATCGTCATTCATCAGCTGGCAATGACGGGAAATACACTCGAACAAGGCAAGCGCTTTGTCGTCGTCCTTCAAAGGATCGTGGATCGCGAAAGAATGTTTCACAGAGTCCGACGTACTAGACCAGAACTCGCGGAGACGGACGTACACGCACTGGCTCTCAAAGGTTTCGCTTTGGTCAAGCTGTGACGTAAGTCTACGCGAAAGATATGGTCATTTGGTTCCGCCTTCTCTGACATCCCATTTTCGGTAATTCTGCCATCACAAACAAAGACCAAAGACCATTTTATCCCTACCTATACTATAGATTTTCTGACCAGGGTTGCTCAATGCTTTCATACTCGAACCCGTCACTCGGTGGTGGCGTCCTTTTGGGCAACTCTTTCTTCACGACACCATTAACTCTCGCTTCATAGTCCATTCTCACGCCGCACTTTGTAACTCTCTGAAACGTCTGTATCCTACCGTTTTAACGCTCACGGCGTACATCTCGATTTCATCTTGGCGACTTAACACACCCGGTTCTTCCCCGATTCACGTTCCGTTCCTCGCCCGCAACTTATTCGCAATCACGCAACGGGATCCACGCTCAAGTTCCAACCAAACATCGCCTCGTCATCGACGCTTCTATTTATCCTTATTCGACTCAAAAATACATCAACGTCATTAAGAAAGTAGTACCTCCTCAACAAATTCACTCGCGTTCAAGGTCAATTTCAAATTTATTTTCGTGTGGCTTATTTCAAATGGCCTTTCGATGGCCGACAAAGTCCACGTTCCATGTAATCCACGCGGACAACCACATACTCGGGTTACTGTTTCAGACTTTCCGACCCATTTTGAAAAAAATACCATTTGCGCGAAATAATGTCTGTATACGTCAAGTGGTTGGACCGATTAGAACTAAATGTACTTCCTTCATTGATCCCGATCTCCAGAACATGCTCAGTTTTTGCCGACAAGTGAATATGAAGTTTGCCTGACCGCATATTCGGGTATTATGACGGCTTTCCGCGAATTCTTTTCATTTCTACATCCATCAAATGTCATGAATGCGGCGTTTGCGGCCATGATCATGGAAATTGCCCTCAACTCGTAAATTCAGAGCTCGACGCCCCATCCGATGACGCAACCACCGTTTTTGACATGTCTCCGATAACGCCAGCTGTGAAGCCAGATCTTCCCACTTTTCCATCTGAACCATGAAAATCACCCTATGCATATTAACGTTCAAAAATATGGTTACTTTAAAATTAAAACCAAATTCGAAAATTTTACGGTACGGTATTCATTTGACTATCAACAGCAGATGTTCTAAATACGCAGACGAAAAATAAGGCAAACATGATCACGGTTGTTCAAAAACCTCACGAAACGGATGTTCCGTGCAAATGTCTCAACTAAGCCTCGCACGCCCACCCCCCCCCCCTAGATGGCACTAAACTCTTTGCTCTCAAATTTTACGAAAGGGTAAGAAGAGTAGGGAAATATATAAGGCAAACTTTAAAATACTAAAGATGGCGACACTAGCTCTTTTCCATTCATTCTTTCACCCTGCTCTTGGATAAAGGTATCTGTTTCGAATCGAGTAATGAAAAAAGGTTCTTTCATTTCCCTGACAAAGACATTTTGCAAGGGCGGAAAATCGTATCAAATATCTTTCATTTTTTTTAATTATTCGATTGAGCTATCTTTCACTCTTAGCAAAACTATGAAAGACAGGAGCGCGCTTATCACTCACGACAGCAATAATAAATCCCCCTGGTACTGCTTAGGGGGACGTTATCTATCAAAACATTACTTTATTTTAAAATTAAAAATGTTTTTTAATAAAGGTGCCTTACTCTTTTTGGTATCCTGCGGGAGGGGGGGGGGATTTGTCGTTGCACCACTGTAAATAGGTAAAGTAAGTTTAATAAACAGATAATTTCCAATAAAAGTTGAAGGTCACTAAACCTTTTTTTCAATCTTTACCCTTCGTAGCTGTACTGAACCGCAATTTCATCAGAAAATAAAGGGTGTTGATATTTGCACGAAAGAGTAAGTTGAAATTTGTACTGTACATTATACGTGCCGGGGAACACTTTCTACCAAAATTGCATCTAAATTGAAACCGCTAGGTGCTATAAGAAAATTGTCAATGAGAAAATTGTAGAGCGTCACGCATTGGCGCTTAAAAAATTGACGTATTTTTCACTGAAAAAAATACGACTTGAAAAAGGGACAAGTTGGGCAAGCTAAAATAACTTTTTTTGAATTCCATTGGGAGTGTAGTGTAACTTTATGAAAGTCAGAAATTTGTTAATCTGGTGTTTAATTCAATAAACACCGCTGAAAAATCGAGGAGACAATGGCGAATAAGGTATTACACAACTTAATTTCGTAGGATGAAAAATGCGAATTTTTTGAAAAAACAAAGAGACAATTTATTTATCTACTTACAAAAAAAATTCATGAGTTCGTTTCGAAAATACCACCTTCGGCTGCGATGCAGGCTCGGGCGCGAACAATCATATTGTCGAAGGCGGCTTGAATAATTTACGGGGTTTTTCCCGGCAAGCGCTTACAATTCGTTGACAAGTTCTTCAAGGGTCTCAACCGGAGTGGCGTACACCTGGACGAAGCCCCAAAGCTAGAAATCCAACGGAGCCAGATCAGGCGACCTTGCTGGCCAGTGTAAGGGACCGTTTCTCATTATCCATCGTTCTGGAAATTTATTGTTTAGGTAGTCTCTCACGGCACTTTTTAATGCGGTGGTGCACCGTCTTGCTGAAACCACGGTCTTGCTCGTTGCGCCAACGGCAGTTCGTCAAGTTGTTGTTCTAGCTCATTTCTCAAGAAATCTAAATAACTCGGGCCATTTAGATTTTGCGGTAAGAATACTGGACCAATTAACCGGTTTCCAACAAGACCAATCCAAACATTCAAGCGCCCAAATTGAAATTGGTGACGGTGTTCAGCATATCCCCAGTGTGGATTTGTGTCTTCCCATACATGATTATTTTGGTGATTGTAAGTGCCGTCTCTTGCAAACGAGGATTCATCAGAGAATAGCATGTTGCGGATGAATTGTAGGTCATCATGCATGGAATTTAGCAGCCCGTTGCAAAAATCCAGCCGTTGTTGAGCGTCTCCATCTCGTAAACCGTGGTGAAGCGTTGCTCTGTAACTATGGTATTTATGCCTATGTAAAATTTCCCAAATGCGAGTTTTACTGCAAGCCAAATCCTTACTCGCCGTGGCACAACTACTGTGTGGGTATGGGGCAAAATGGGCTTAAACGGTGTTTTCAAAGTCCAAATCCCGCTGACCAGGCCCACGAAATCGAGGTTGTACGTTACCAAACTGGTGAAAGTCATTTACAGCTCGCCTTACAGTAGTTATGGATGGTCTTCTATCTGGATGTCGTTGCTCAAAAATCTCACTGACTCGTCGTAGATTTCTTCCACCTTCCGCGTGGTAAAGGGCAACTAGTTCCGTACGATCAGCTCTGGAATATTGAGGCATGATTGTTAAGATTGATTCCGACAATAATGTTAAACACTTTGTATTACAGTTATTTAAATACTAAATAAATTTAAGGTTTTTACTGACCTTTAAACCTGTGGTCTATTTATTTTCTATAAGGGATAAAATAGGTTTCGAATACTACTAGATGCAAACACAGGCCTATTAGATTTAAAAACTTATAGGAAAACTCAATAGATAAATGAGCCAGATTGTGGTTTCAAAAAGAGTGCCACCCCTCATGACCCCCGAAATGTGAAATTCTGTATTTCAAAACGATGAATAGGGTGAAACGGTTCGGCACATTGGCCAGCAAAGTCGCCAGATCTTACATAATTTAAATCGCCATTAATAATTTAATTAATTAATTAAATTTCTTCGCCGTTGTCTCCTCAATTTTTTTCAGCGGTGTTTATTGCATTAAACAGCAGATTAACAAATTTCTGACTTTCATAAAGTTACACTACTCTCCCAATGGAATTCTAAAAAAGTTATTTTAGCTTGCCCAACTTGTCACTTTTTCAAGTGGTATTTTGTCAGTGAAAAAAAAAACGTCTATTTTTTTCGCGACATCGCTATTTGTACGTTTTCGGTGACACTCTACAATTTTCTCAAAAAACGTGAAAATATTTTTCGATTTAGATGCAATTTTGGTAGAACGTGTCCCCCAGCACATATAATGTACAATACAAATTTCAATTAACTAGAAAATAATCACTTTTTCGAACAAAACAAAACCCTGCATATTTCTTTATACTCTTTTTACACTGTCGTTCACTGTATTCCCACCAATTTGAATTAAGGCACAAATATGAATGGTTGAAAAATATTTTTTTAAGAGATAATGCACATTTTTTTTAAAAAAGAACGCGATATATACCAGGCGATTTGCTTCATTATTATTCTCCAATTTCTTTTCTAGATCGTCCAACTTTTCTGTTGTTAATATTGGCAATTCGAATCTGATGAGGTCATACGTTGGTTCAAAATTTCGCCAATGGCGTTTTTCTTGTTTGGTTGGGGGATAATAAAAAACATGGGTAGGTTTTTGACAGTAATAACGCGGGAGTGAACCTCATCTCTTAGCGCCTTTGCGTTGTTTTTTTAAACAACATTTTTTCATCCAGATCACACCCTGTTTTGTAGGTCGCTAGGAAAGAAGCGCCGTGCAGGGGGAGAGGAGATTTCGATTTCCAGAAATCGAAATATGGTCGAAATTAGACCGAGAGATATTGGATATTCAAAAGTCACGTGGCCTTATTGTTTCGGCTGAAGATCCGCGCGGTGACGTAGAAAGAAACGGTTTCTCCCAAAACAAAAAGGAATTCGAAGAGATAATAATCGGAATGAGCTATAACTAGTAAAGTTTTAAGTAAACTTTTTATTATTTATTATTTTTTAAATTGTTGAACCATTGGAAATTGTGTCATTTGTAATGCGAAATATCAAAATAATAATAAATATACTATCCCCTTCCCCCAAAATAATTGCTGGTCGAATATTTTGGTGATTGGGTGATTCAGTTGTTTGTGTTATATCCCAGGTAAGGGAAGGGCCCGTCCTTTTACCGGGAGATCTTTGGATTTGTGGGATAACGAGGAGATCACAGCGCCCCTTTCATCCCTTATTGATATGCCGACGTGCCTAAGACCACTTGTTGGATTGCGATTTATATTTCTTATACATTATATATTATAAATTATTTATTGTGTTAAAATATGCCTACATGTATTATACATATTTTTACATTTATATTTATTCTCAAAATTTAAGAGTTGGAAAATAATACGCGAGCTAAATAACATGAGTTTTTAGTAACGCGCGCTCGGACGCGAGCTAAAAAAGAAAAGGTAACGGTTCACATTTTGATTTGAAAAGGACTCCATTTTATGATCTAATCAAAATAACTTTGATTCAACTAATTTTGGACGTTAAAGTTTTGTTTTGTCTAACCTTCGAGCTGTATACGTGTTGACTTGAAGATAAGGGCAGCAACAATATATATTGGCAAATTCGTTATGCCCAACCATCCAGCGGCTACTTTCAACACATTGTACGAGATACCATCGCCACCAACATAAATTCTATGTTCTGCTGTTCCGGAACGTCACCAACGTCACTCAGATTCTTCCACGGCTCCAACTGGACTCTGCCACTACGATAAAGTTTCCGCCGTTCAAGTAAACATTTCGGGGTTAACTTTGTAAACGCTTAAATGTTTGGTTAGGATATTGATGTTAAATTAAATCATTTAGTGTTTGGCAATCTAACAACTGGCTTGATACGTTTAGTTACTAATTTCTCCTAGACGCAAATTTAATACTGAGGACCCTCGCTAACCCCACCATATAACGTTACGCAAGTAGTCCCGGGGGTATTCATTCATTATTATATCCTTTGGTTCTCTTTTTTTATTAATTGTAGATGGGTACCTTAGGGGTTCGCTTATGTCGATTGTCCCTAGGTTGAGATCTCCAATATCCGACACCCGCGCTACAATTTGGGGGCCCAGCCGGGATCTTTTATGTTTAATGGAAGAGTAATTTTGTTTCATCTTATAATTTGGTAGTCAATTGTTAGTTGGTAGCTTTTATCAAAATCTCTCATTTCTCTGGTTGACAACGCAATGATATTTGTTGCTATTCCCTATACGTAAAAGCAAAAGCGAGATAAGACCCAAAAGTGTGTCAATACGGTATAATGTTTAATGAGAGCTTGTCGCGAAGTTAAAAGAGGGAGTTGAGAGGGAGTTGAAAATACGTCATCAAAATTTGAAATTTCCTCGACTTCAGCGCCGCCAAGTGAGGCGTTTTAGAACGTATGTCTACGGGGGAATAAATCGAAGAGATAAAATCGCGCCAGACCATAGTCTTAATATATCGTTGCTATTACTATTTCAAATAGTAGGTTATGTAGCTCTCAGTAAATATTTTTATCGGACGCAAAGGTAGAGTTGACACACTTTTGGGTCTTATGTCACTTTTGGTAATAGGTGTGTGTGTGTGTTTTTTTTTTTAATTACTTTAAATTCGTCGGCTATTCCAGAAAGTTAGCTAGATTTGATTTAGTCCCTAACCGATTATCTGAATTTCTATGTTTTATTGGTAAGATTTATATAGCTTTATGAGTGGTGATTATAGTCCCGCTTACCTTGAGTATTGCAAACGAAAAAGAGAAGCTCGTTACCAAAAGCGAAGCGCAAATAGAGACACGTCGAAAACTCCCGTATCAGCGAACCGCGCTAGTTTAATACCTTGTACGATGAATACAAGAGGTGGTTCCGCCACTCAGGTCATCGCACCCATCATAACGCTATCTCCAGCCGCAAGTAATGTTGCTACCTCGGGCATTGGTTATACTAACCCCCTGTCTCCGAGTAATGCTTGTGGTAGTGGAGTTAACGTCACACCCGACGTATTTACCAATATTTTAGCGCAATTGCAAGCTTTAGCGACACAGCAGCAGCAGCTTCAAAACGCATTAACCTAACTTCAAAATGTAAGGCCACCCTTAGCGCCTCCAGCTTCTTCTGCACCTCCCACGGGTACAATTACTTTACCAGCAGCAATGCCTACTGTAATTTCGGCGTCGCAAGCGCAACTGTCACTATCTTCAGTTAGTAATCTAACTTTGCCCTTGGCACCAACAAATGCATTTCAATCTCCCACGAACCAAAATCCGTCACCATTGGCATCAACGGTTGCAAATCAGAGTCAACCAATTCCACCGGTTGGTGTGAATCATATTGTCCCATCCTTGGCTAATCTCAGCCTCAGTATGCCCTCTTTATTGTCACAATTGGTAACAACTAATTCAGGGAACCCGTTGGTAACTTCCTCAGAGCCACACTCTGCTTTTAATGTTCAAAGTTAAATGCCATCCGCGCCAATGAGTCTGGCGCCATTTATTTTCTCAAACCCATTTAAAACTCCTACCTATTCCGGTAAACCTACGGATACAGGTCCGAAAGATTTTCTCAGACGCGCCAAACAAATGCGTATAACTAGACGCTTAAGTGAGGAAGATTTCCTGGAACAATGCATTCCGGCTATGTTAGATGGGGCCGCGCTCAACTGGTTTTGTGATGACCAGCCTTTTAGTTCGTAGAGTGATTTCGAATCGGGTTTGCGCGCGCAATTTGAGCGTACAGCGCATGACGATCACGTAAAGGATAAAAATTTTCGATCGCTTCCAGTACGCTCTGGAGACGATTTACGAATACACCGAACAAATGCAAAAACTTTTTAGTCAGTTGAATATTTCCTTGTCCGAACGTGAAAAGATTAGATATGTAGAAAGAAACATGAGAGATGACAATAGAATTCATTTAATAAACCCGCGAGGATACGATACATTACGTGAACTTATTGATAGTGCTACCCAGGTGGAAAGAATTGAGAAAAAATCATGGACGCCGTAAGGGTGAAAATAGTGGTCAGGCTGAATCTGGCCATGATTTACCAAGCAACCACACATCTTGGGGTAATAGTAATGCTAATGGTTTTCGCAACCAGAACTCTTGCCGTAATAATCGGGGAAATCACAGTTTTAATCACACTAACCAAACTGAGCACCAAAATCATAATCAAAGCGCTCATAATAATACCCACTCACGTGGTTATAGCGGTCAACAATCTAGCAACATTGGTAGTCAGGCTCCAAACACTCAATCCATTAATGGTAGACCAGGACCATATTTCAACCCGAACTTGATTTGTTACGGATGCCACGCTAGAAATCGTTGTCCTAACCTTAGGAACCCTCCGAATCCAGTTCAGGGAAACGGAGAAACGGCCTCTGCCGCATTGACAGGCAGCAGGCCGCCATCTCAACAATAAACACAACCCAATTAGCTAGCGCGGGAGTTTCTCCACCAGGGTACCTAGATATTTTTAATATGGGCCAAGATTTATTAGACATTTATTTGGAAACTGTTCCGTGCGTAGCCCTCATTGACCCTGGTTCAACACATACGATAATTCATAGTAGTCTAAAACCCTTATTAGAAAATGTAGGTTGTCAAACTTCTCAATCTGTTTTAGGCCTTCGTCAACCCGATGGAACCCTTTTACCCACTGATGGGGCAGTAACCGTCGATTTTGGTTTGCCTAGAACGCTGGTATAATTTGAGGCAGTCTACTGCCCAAATATTCCCTACACTTGTATTTTAAGGCATACAGGCATGGTCGTAGACCACGAGTTGAATAGTTTTTATTGGAAGGATCAGAGTTAACATTTATTGAAATTTAAGGGTGGAATTAACTGTAGTGACTGCTATAGGTCAGGTAGTTGTTTTCACTTAAGCGTTCAGCAGTTAGTTGATGATAAACCACCATCCATAAATATTGCTCCAACGGAAAATTTTACTAACAATTCAATTTTCAACTTAGCAGTTACCGAAGGTTTAATTGATGAAGACGAACTTTTTAAAGCTTTAGAAGCCGCCCCTGTAGATCTAGAACAACGAGAAATATTAGAATCCCTAGTCAATAGATTTAAACCAATATTTTCTACAGTACACGGACGCACTGATCGCGTTCAACATTATTTTGATTTGACAAATGATAGGCCAGTTTCGAGCACCCCGTATAGGTTCTCTCCCGCAAAGCGTGCAGAAATTGATAGCATCATCGACGAGATGATTACTCTCGACATCATTGAGCCCTCTTCTAGTCCTTGGGCCAGTCCCACTTTGTTCGTGGGTAAGAAAGATGGCACCCAGCGACTCTGTATAGATTACAGAAAAAATAACTTAATTACGAGACGCGACGTCTATCCGTTACCATGGATAGACGATATTCTCGATTCGCTACACAAACCCAACTTGACATGCGTAGTGGTTACTGGCAGATGCCAATTTTTGAGGGTCATAGGGACATAGCTAGTTTTGTAACCCATAGAGGATTGTTGTTGATAAAGTTTCCGCCGTTTAACTAAACATTTCGGGATGAACTTTGTTAAGTTATGGTTGCAACCTATATTTTACATTTCTTTAATGTCGCGAGTACTGGCCAGTTGCTTAGTTTGTTAATATTTCATTTAGTTTAACTAGTATTTAGGTAGTTTTAAGTTAGCTTAAATGTTTGGTTAGGATATTGAGGTTAAATTAAATCATTTAGTGTTTAATTACAAATTTCTCCTAGACAACAATTTAATTCTGAGGACCCTCGCTAACCCCACCATATAACGTTACGCGAGTAGTCCCGGGCGTATTAATTCATTATTATCTCCTTTGGTTCTCTTTTTTTTATTAATTGTAGACGGGTACCTTAGGGGTTCGCTTAAGTTGATTGTCCCTAGGTTGAGATCTCCAACATCCGACACCCGCGCTACAATTAATGAAACGGAAGAACGTCGAACAATAATGCTTTCTTCAAGTAAATAAATATTTTTAAATTTGGCATGGTTTTCTTACAGAGGAACTTAAAGGTTTAAAATTGACATTCGTATTAAAAGATTTAGTTCCGACAAAGTGAAAATTAATGATTTCACTTTCATAACTAAAAATGCAGTAGTTCATATAGAAAGTGACAGCGAAGGAGGGAATTATATTGTTGCTCTTAAGAACCCAGGAAAGGTTAAAAATGGATCTCTATTTTCAAGTTCAAATATCCAGCAGTCTTCCAATTCCATATTGTCATCGGATTTTTCAAATTCCTCTTTCAAAATGAGTGAATTTGTTCATATGAGAGAAATTTACATACATTTTTTGTATTAATATATATTTAAAGAGAAGTACCTTTACTGCATTTGCTCCATAAGATTTTATTGTATCTTTATTCGCCATTTTATCCAATTCTTTTTCAAATGTTCAAAGAAACTGGTTCATTTCTTTTCGAGGAAAGATACGAACACCTCTATCTCTGTCTCTTAAGGAATCTTCTAGACTAAGCTTTTCTTCTTTAGTCATTGTTATTGCAGTTATGAAATTGACATATTCACTGTTGGTTTGTTTTTTTTTTATTCCACGCTTCTTTGTTATTGTTCAGCCAGTAAAATCAATCGTAATTTCGGATCTCCATCAAAGAATCTAACACAAAATGAATTAATCTACAAAAAATATAAGACGTGTTAAATAAGGCTTACCCTGACGTGTTGGCGTTTAGGTCCAAAATATGGGTTGAGCTGGGTAAAGGATTTTTATTGTCTTCTTTAAGGGTTTCGTTCATTAGACTCCCAAAAGGAGAATATTCCAAAGCACGAAAAATTGAGACTACATCACCAATATTTATATCAATAGTTTTCTTCAAATATTTATGAAGTTCGTTTAATGGGACAAATTATAACGGTACAAAGCGTGTCGTCCATTGACGTGCCATAAATAAGAACAAACACCTTGAGATCATCCCCACATCGTCACACGAGGGCGCATAGTTTGGGAATGGCCAAGAAATTTTTCAAAATAAAAATCTATTTAGGGCCTACACTTTCTCAAGGTTCCCAGCGATAATCGTTCAGGTTTTCGTTTTATTCACCATGCAAACAGAAATGGCTTCACCCGTCAGCGGCTCTAGTGATGCAAAGACGAGGGAAATTTTTCGGTCTGAGGCGCGCCTATAGTTAACCTTCACAGCAGGGCCGCTTTTACATTTGAATGAATGGGTATTGGCCGAGGCCTCCCGGTTCTAGGGGGCTCCGTGCGGGGTTGCTGTTGTCGATTTGGTTTCAAATGTGATATGGTCGTTCTTTCTATATGCAGCCGTAAGATCGTAATATTTATAAGAGCTCTTTAATTTTCTCGGAAGAGGTTTTATTTCGTATCAAAATAATTAATTGAGCGTTATAAAACTCGTTCGTAATTCTTACATTTTTCAACACTGCCAACTTAAATATCTTAGTTGGCTGCTCGGTACTGTCTTGTCGTCGTCTGCAAAATTGTCCAGCGTTTGGTTTTTTAATTTCCACCCGCACCTGTTTTTTATAGTGACTAATTTTTTAATGTATGAATCGAATAATTTGAATTATAGTTTGGAATTTTCACAATAACAGCAAGAGGAAAGTATGCTTTTACTTGAGCATTGAAAGTCATCAGGTAAAGAGGTAATTTATTAATTACAAATACACTACAATTATTTCGGGTAAATGTTACTTTTAAGCTATATAGAATACATAATGCGGCTTGGAACCCAGGCATAAACAAAAGTAAGAGTTAACGATATTATGATTGTGACCATTTTGATTTTTTACGATTATTAAAACAACGAGTAAATACAATTGTTTTTAATTTAAAGATAATTTCTTAGACGAAAAGGAGACGTAACTGTCAGTGACTGTGTTAAAAGACTACTAAGAATAATTTTTTCTGATGAACTGGCTTTTCGATAAAAAAAAATGGCGCACGCGGTTGATATCGAGTATTCTTCCTCTGTTGTCGATCAAGGTCGATATCTTGAAACTTTCAATGAGAATCCTATGCTAAATAACCCATCCACATCTCAAATTGGTGGTGTCTTCATTTATAAATCAAATGGTGATGTGGTTTGTAACGGTTCTAGTGCAGGACCAAGTTTTTCGGCTCCTCTACTTAAGCCTCGGTGCCGTTCGTTGTCGGTTGGGTCTTCCTCCTCGAGCGTGGATTTGAATACCAGTGATGAGAATAATCGCATCGTCGCGTGTTTACAATATTTGCATCTCGAGAAGCTATTTCTTTCTCACGAGTAGTACAGTGGTCGCTTACGAAAACGAACGAAATTATGAATTACATTAAGGAAGTCGATTAAAAATAAAATTAGCTCTTCTTCGCAAAAATAAGCATTCGCGATGTAAAGAAAAGAGTGCTTCGCGATGAAAACGACGATTGAAAATATTGTAAACACGTCTTCGCAGAAACAAGCGATCGAGATGCGAAGAAATGAGCGCTTCGCGATGGAAATGACGTTTGAAAAATATGTAAACACGTCTTCGCAGAAAGAAGCAATCGAAATGCGACGAAAAGAGCGTTTAGCGATGGAAACGACGATTTAAAAATATGTAGACACGTCTTCGCAGAGAGAAGTAGTCGAGATGCGAAGAAAAGAGTGCTTCGCGATGGAAACGACGATTAAAAAATATGTAAACATGTCTTCGCAGAAAGAAGCAATCGAAATGCGACGAAAAGAGCGTTTAGCGATGGAAACGACGATTGAAAAATATGTAGACACGTCTTCGCAGAGAGAAGCGATCGAGATGCGAAGAAATGAGCGCTTCGCGATGGAAAGGACGATTGAAAAATATGTAAACAGGTCATCGCAGAAAGAAGCGACCAAGATGCGAAAAAATGAGCGCTTCGCGATGGAAACGACGTTTGAAAAATATGTAAACACGTCTTCGCAGAAAGAAGCTATTGAAATGCGACGAAAAGAGCGTTTAGCGATGGAAACGACGATTGAAAAATATGTAGACACGTCTTCGCAGAGAGAAGCAATCGAGATTCGAAGAAAAGAGTGCTTCGCGTGGAAACGACGATTAAAAAATATGTAAACACGTCTTCGCAGAAAGAAGCAATCGAAATGCGACGAAAAGAGCGTTTAGCGATGGAAACGACGATTGAAAAATATGTAGACACGTCTTCGCAGAGAGAAGCGATCGAGATGCGAAGAAAAGAGTGCTTCGCGATGGAAACGACGATTGAAAAATATGTAAACAGGTCTTCGCAGAAAGAAACGACCAAGATGCGAAAAAATGAGCGCTTCGCGATGAAAACGACGTTTGAAAAATATGTAAACACGTCTTCGCAGAAAGAAGCTATTGAAATGCGACGAAAAGAGCGTTTAGCGATGGAAACGACGATTGAAAAATATGTAGACACGTCTTCGCAGAAAGAAGCAATCGAAATGCGACGAAAAGAGCGTTTAGCGATGGAAACGACGATTGAAAAATATGTAAACACGTCTTCGCAGAAAGAAGCAATCGAAATGCGACGAAAAGAGCGTTTAGCGATGGAAACGACGATTGAAAAATATGTAGACACGTCTTCGCAGAGAGAAGCAATCAAGATGCGAAGAAAAGAGTGCTTCGCGATGGAAACGACAATTAAAAAATATGTAAACACGTCTTCGCAGAGAGAAGCAATCGAGATGCGAAGAAAAGAGTGCTTCGCGATGGAAACGACGATTAAAAAATATGTAAACACGTCTTCGCAGAAAGAAGCAATTGAAATGCGACGAAAAGAGCGTTTAGCGATGGAAACGACGATTGGAAAATATATAGACACGTCTTCGCATAGAGAAGCAACCGAGATGCGAAGAAAAGAGTGCTTCGCGATGGAAACGACGATTGAAAAATATGTAAACACGTCTTCGCAGAAAGAAGCAATCGAAATGCGACGAAAAGAGCGTTTAGCGATGGAAACGACGATTGAAAAATATGTAGACACGTCTTCGCAGAGAGAAGCAATCGAGATGCGAAGAAAAGAGTGCTTCGCGATGGAAACGACGATTTAAAAATATGTAAACACGTCTTCGCAGAAAGAAGCTATTGAAATGCGACGAAAAGAGCGTTTAGCGATGGAAACGACGATTGAAAAATATGTAGACACGTCTTCGCAGAAAGAAGCAATCGAAATGCGACGAAAAGAGCGTTTAGCGATGGAAACGACGATTGAAAAATATGTAAACACGTCTTCGCAGAAAGAAGCAATCGAAATGCGACGAAAAGAGCGTTTAGCGATGGAAACGACTATTGAAAAATATATAGACACGTCTTCGCATAGAGAAGCAATCGAGATGCGAAGAAAAGAGTGCTCCGCGATGGAAACGACGATTAAAAAATATGTAAACACGTCTTCGCCGAAAGAAGCAATCGAAATGCGACGAAAAGAGCGTTTAGCGATGGAAACGACGATTGAAAAATATGTAGACACGTCTTCGCAGAGAGAAGCAATCGAGATGCGAAGAAAAGAGTGCTTCGCGATGGAAACGACGATTAAAAAATATGTAAACACGTCTTCGCAGAAAGAAGCAATCGAAATGCGACGAAAAGAGCGTTTAGAGATGGAAACGACGATTGAAAAATATGTAGACACGTCTTCGCAGAAAAAAGCGATCAAGATGCGAAGAAAAGAGTGCTTCGCGATGGAAACGACGATTGAAAAATATGTAAACACGTCTTTGCAGAAAGAAGCAATCGAAATGCGACGAAAAGAGCGTTTAGCGATGGAAACGACGATTGAAAAATATGTAGACACGTCTTCGCAGAGAGAAGCAATCGAGATGCGAAGAAAAGAGTGCTTCGCGATGGAAACGACCATTAAAAAATATGTAAACACGTCTTCGCAGAAAGAAGCAATCGAAATGCGAAGAAAAGAGCGTTTAGCGATGGAAACGACGATTGAAAAATATGTAGACACGTCTTCGCAGAGAGAAGCGATCGAGATGCAAAGAAATGAGCGCTTCGCGATGGAAACGACGATTGAAAAATATGTAAACAGGTCTTCGCAGAAAGAAGCGACCAAGATGCGAAAAAATGAGCGCTTCGCGTTGGAAACGACGTTTGAAAAATATGTAAACACGTCTTCGCGGAAAGAAGCAATCGAAATGCGACGAAAAGAGCGTTTAGCGATGGAAACGACGATTGAAAAATATGTAGACACGTCTTCGCAGAGAGAAGCAATCGAGATGCGAAGAAAAGAGTGCTTCGCGATGGAAACGACGATTAAAAAATATGTAAACACGTCTTCGCAGAAAGAAGCAATCGAAATGCGACGAAAAGAGCGTTTAGCGATGGAAACGACGATTGAAAAATATGTAGACACGTCTTCGCAGAGAGAAGCGATCGAGATGCGAAGAAAAGAGTGCTTCGCGATGGAAACGACGATTGAAAAATATGTAAACAGGTCTTCGCAGAAAGAAGCAATCGAAATGCGACGAAAAGAGCGTTTAGCGATGGAAACGACAATTGAAAAATATGTAGACACGTCTTCACAGAGAGAAGCGATCGAGATGCGAAGAAAAGAGTTCTTCGCGATGGAAACGACGATTAAAAAATATGTAAACATGTCTTCGCAGAAAGAAGCAATCGAGATGCGAAGAAAAGAGTGCTTCGCGATGGAAACGACGATTTAAAAATATGTAAACACGTCTTCGCAGAAAGAAGCTATTGAAATGCGACGAAAAGAGCGTTTAGCGATGGAAACGACGATTGAAAAATATGTAGACACGTCTTCGCAGAAAGAAGCAATCGAAATGCGACGAAAAGAGCGTTTAGCGATGGAAACGACGATTGAAAAATATGTAAACACGTCTTCGCAGAAAGAAGCAATCGAAATGCGACGAAAAGAGCGTTTAGCGATGGAAACGACTATTGAAAAATATATAGACACGTCTTCGCATAGAGAAGCAATCGAGATGCGAAGAAAAGAGTGCTCCGCGATGGAAACGACGATTAAAAAATATGTAAACACGTCTTCGCCGAAAGAAGCAATCGAAATGCGACGAAAAGAGCGTTTAGCGATGGAAACGACGATTGAAAAATATGTAGACACGTCTTCGCAGAGAGAAGCAATCGAGATTAGAAGAAAAGAGTGCTTCGCGATGGAAACGACGATTAAAAAATATGTAAACACGTCTTCGCAGAAAGAAGCAATCGAAATGCGACGAAAAGAGCGTTTAGAGATGGAAACGACGATTGAAAAATATGTAGACACGTCTTCGCAGAAAAAAGCGATCAAGATGCGAAGAAAAGAGTGCTTCGCGATGGAAACGACGATTGAAAAATATGTAAACACGTCTTTGCAGAAAGAAGCAATCGAAATGCGACGAAAAGAGCGTTTAGCGATGGAAACGACGATTGAAAAATATGTAGACACGTCTTCGCAGAGAGAAGCAATCGAGATGCGAAGAAAAGAGTGCTTCGCGATGGAAACGACGATTAAAAAATATGTAAACACGTCTTCGCAGAAAGAAGCAATCGAAATGCGACGAAAAGAGCGTTTAGCGATGGAAACGACGATTGAAAAATATGTAGACACGTCTTCGCAGAGAGAAGCGATCGAGATGCGAAGAAAAGAGTGCTTCGCGATGGAAACGACGATTGAAAAATATGTAAACAGTTCTTCGCAGAAAGAAGCGACCAAGATGCGAAAAAATGAGCGCTTCGCGATGGAAACGACGTTTGAAAAATATGTAAACACGTCTTCGCAGAAAGAAGCTATTGAAATGCGACGAAAAGAGCGTTTAGCGATGGAAACGACGATTGAAAAATATGTAGACACGTCTTCGCAGAGAGAAGCAATCGAGATGCGAAGAAAAGAGTGCTTAGCGATGGAAACGACCATTAAAAAATATGTAAACACGTCTTCGCAGAAAGAAGCAATCGAAATGCGACGAAAAGAGCGTTTAGCGATGGAAACGACAATTGAAAAATATGTAGACACGTCTTCACAGAGAGAAGCGATCGAGATGCGAAGAAAAGAGTTCTTCGCGATGGAAACGACGATTAAAAAATATGTAAACATGTCTTCGCAGAAAGTAGCAATCGAGATACGAAGAAAAGAGTGCTTCGCGATGGAAACGACGATAAAAAAATATGTAAACACGTCTTCGCAGAGAGAAGCAATCGAGATGCGAAGAAAAGAGTGCTTCGCGATGGAAACGACGATTAAAAAATATGTAAACACGTCTTCGCAGAAAGAAGCAATTGAAATGCGACGAAAAGAGCGTTTAGCGATGGAAACGACGATTAAAAAATATGTAAACACGTCTTCGCAGAGAGAAGCGATCGAGATGCGAAGAAATGAGCGTTTCGCGATGGAAACGACGATTGAAAAATATGTAAACAGGTCTTCGCAGAAAGAAGCGACCAAGATGCGAAGAAAAAAGTGCTTAGCGATGGAAACGACCATTAAAAAATATGTAGACACGTCTTCGCAGAAAGAAGCAATCGAAATGCGACGAAAAGAGAGTTTAGCGATGGAAACGACGATTGAAAAATATGTAAACACGTCTTCGCAGAGAGAAGCAATCGAGATGCGAAGAAAAGAGTGCTTAGCGATGGAAACGACCATTAAAAAATATGTAAACACGTCTTCGCAGAAAGAAGCAATCGAAATGCGACGAAAAGAGCGTTTAGCGATGGAAACGACAATTGAAAAATATGTAGACACGTCTTCACAGAGAGAAGCGATCGAGATGCGAAGAAAAGAGTTCTTCGCGATGGAAACGACGATTAAAAAATATGTAAACATGTCTTCGCAGAAAGAAGCAATCGAGATACGAAGAAAAGAGTGCTTCGCGATGGAAACGACGATTAAAAAATATGTAAACACGTCTTCGCAGAAAGAAGCAATCGAAATGCGACGAAAAGAGCGTTTAGAGATGGAAACGACGATTGAAAAATATGTAGACACGTCTTCGCAGAAAAAAGCGATCAAGATGCGAAGAAAAGAGTGCTTCGCGATGGAAACGACGATTGAAAAATATGTAAACACGTCTTTGCAGAAAGAAGCAATCGAAATGCGACGAAAAGAGCGTTTAGCGATGGAAACGACGATTGAAAAATATGTAGACACGTCTTCGCAGAGAGAAGCAATCGAGATGCGACGAAAAGAGCGTTTAGCGATGGAAACGACGATTGAAAAATATGTAGACACGTCTTCGCAGAGAGAAGCGATCGAGATGCGAAGAAAAGAGTGCTTCGCGATGGAAACGACGATTGAAAAATATGTAAACAGTTCTTCGCAGAAAGAAGCGACCAAGATGCGAAAAAATGAGCGCTTCGCGATGGAAACGACGTTTGAAAAATATGTAAACACGTCTTCGCAGAAAGAAGCTATTGAAATGCGACGAAAAGAGCGTTTAGCGATGGAAACGACGATTGAAAAATATGTAGACACGTCTTCGCAGAGAGAAGCAATCGAGATGCGAAGAAAAGAGTGCTTAGCGATGGAAACGACCATTAAAAAATATGTAAACACGTCTTCGCAGAAAGAAGCAATCGAAATGCGACGAAAAGAGCGTTTAGCGATGGAAACGACAATTGAAAAATATGTAGACACGTCTTCACAGAGAGAAGCGATCGAGATGCGAAGAAAAGAGTTCTTCGCGATGGAAACGACGATTAAAAAATATGTAAACATGTCTTCGCAGAAAGAAGCAATCGAGATACGAAGAAAAGAGTGCTTCGCGATGGAAACGACGATAAAAAAATATGTAAACACGTCTTCGCAGAGAGAAGCAATCGAGATGCGAAGAAAAGAGTGCTTCGCGATGGAAACGACGATTAAAAAATATGTAAACACGTCTTCGCAGAAAGAAGCAATTGAAATGCGACGAAAAGAGCGTTTAGCGATGGAAACGACGATTAAAAAATATGTAAACACGTCTTCGCAGAGAGAAGCGATCGAGATGCGAAGAAATGAGCGTTTCGCGATGGAAACGACGATTGAAAAATATGTAAACAGGTCTTCGCAGAAAGAAGCGACCAAGATGCGAAGAAAAAAGTGCTTAGCGATGGAAACGACCATTAAAAAATATGTAGACACGTCTTCGCAGAAAGAAGCAATCGAAATGCGACGAAAAGAGAGTTTAGCGATGGAAACGACGATTGAAAAATATGTAAACACGTCTTCGCAGAAAGAAGCAATCGAAATGCGACGAAAAGAGCGTTTAGCGATGAAAACGACGATTGAAAAATATGTAGACACGTCTTCGCAGAGAGAAGCAATCAAGATGCGAAGAAAAGAGTGCTTCGCGATGGAAACGACGATTAAAAAATATGTAAACACGTCTTCGCAGAAAGAAGCAATTGAAATGCGACGAAAAGAGCGTTTAGCGATGGAAACGACGATTGAAAAATATGTAGACACGTCTTCACATAGAGAAGCGATCGAGATGCGAAGAAAAGAGTTCTTCGCGATTTAAACGACGATTAAAAAATATGTAAACACGTCTTCGCAGAGAGAAGCAATCGAGATGCGAAGAAAAGAGTGCTTCGCGATGGAAACGACGATTAAAAAATATGTAAACACGTCTTCGCAGAAAGAAGCAATCGAAATGCGACGAAAAGAGCGTTTAGCGATGGAAACGACTATTGAAAATTATATAGACACGTCTTCGCATAGAGAAGCAATCGAGATGCGAAGAAAAGAGTGCTCCGCGATGGAAACGACGATTAAAAAATATGTAAACACGTCTTCGCCGAAAGAAGCAATCGAAATGCGACGAAAAGAGCGTTTAGCGATGGAAACGACGATTGAAAAATATGTAGACACGTCTTCGCAGAGAGAAGCAATCGAGATGCGAAGAAAAGAGTGCTTCGCGATGGAAACGACGATTAAAAAATATGTAAACACGTCTTCGCAGAAAGAAGCAATCGAAATGCGACGAAAAGAGCGTTTAGAGATGGAAACGACGATTGAAAAATATGTAGACACGTCTTCGCAGAAAAAAGCGATCAAGATGCGAAGAAAAGAGTGCTTCGCGATGGAAACGACGATTGAAAAATATGTAAACACGTCTTTGCAGAAAGAAGCAATCGAAATGCGACGAAAAGAGCGTTAAGCGATGGAAACGACGATTGAAAAATATGTAGACACGTCTTCGCAGAGAGAAGCAATCGAGATGCGAAGAAAAGAGTGCTTCGCGATGGAAACGACCATTAAAAAATATGTAAACACGTCTTCGCAGAAAGAAGCAATCGAAATGCGACGAAAAGAGCGTTTAGCGATGGAAACGACGATTGAAAAATATGTAGACACGTCTTCGCAGAGAGAAGCGATCGAGATGCAAAGAAATGAGCGCTTCGCGATGGAAACGACGATTGAAAAATATGTAAACAGGTCTTCGCAGAAAGAAGCGACCAAGATGCGAAAAAATGAGCGCTTCGCGATGGAAACGACGTTTGAAAAATATGTAAACACGTCTTCGCAGAAAGAAGCTATTGAAATGCGACGAAAAGAGCGTTTAGCGATGGAAACGACGATTGAAAAATATGTAGACACGTCTTCGCAGAAAGAAGCAATCGAAATGCGACGAAAAGAGCGTTTAGCGATGGAAACGACGATTGAAAAATATGTAGACACGTCTTCGCAGAGAGAAGCAATCGAGATGCGAAGAAAAGAGTGCTTCGCGATGGAAACGACGATTAAAAAATATGTAATACGTCTTCGCAGAAAGAAGCAATCGAAATGCGACGAAAAGAGCGTTTAGCGATGGAAACGACGATTGAAAAATATGTAGACACGTCTTCGCAGAGAGAAGCGATCGAGATGCGAAGAAAAGAGTGCTTCGCGATGGAAACGACGATTGAAAAATATGTAAACAGGTCTTCGCAGAAAGAAGCGACCAAGATGCGAAAAAATGAGCGCTTCGCGATGGAAACGACGTTTGAAAAATATGTAAACACGTCTTCGCAGAAAGAAGCTATTGAAATGCGAAGAAAAGAGCGTTTAGCGATGGAAACGACTATTGAAAATTATATAGACACGTCTTCGCATAGAGAAGCAATCGAGATGCGAAGAAAAGAGTGCTCCGCGATGGAAACGACGATTAAAAAATATGTAAACACGTCTTCGCCGAAAGAAGCAATCGAAATGCGACGAAAAGAGCGTTTAGCGATGGAAACGACGATTGAAAAATATGTAGACACGTCTTCGCAGAAAAAAGCGATCAAGATGCGAAGAAAAGAGTGCTTCGCGATGGAAACGACGATTGAAAAATATGTAAACACGTCTTTGCAGAAAGAAGCAATCGAAATGCGACGAAAAGAGCGTTTAGCGATGGAAACGACGATTGAAAAATATGTAGACACGTCTTCGCAGAGAGAAGCAATCGAGATGCGAAGAAAAGAGTGCTTCGCGATGGAAACGACCATTAAAAAATATGTAAACACGTCTTCGCAGAAAGAAGCAATCGAAATGCGACGAAAAGAGCGTTTAGCGATGGAAACGACGATTGAAAAATATGTAGACACGTCTTCGCAGAGAGAAGCGATCGAGATGCAAAGAAATGAGCGCTTCGCGATGGAAACGACGATTGAAAAATATGTAAACAGGTCTTCGCAGAAAGAAGCGACCAAGATGCGAAAAAATGAGCGCTTCGCGATGGAAACGACGTTTGAAAAATATGTAAACACGTCTTCGCAGAAAGAAGCTATTGAAATGCGACGAAAAGAGCGTTTAGCGATGGAAACGACGATTGAAAAATATGTAGACACGTCTTCGCAGAAAGAAGCAATCGAAATGCGACGAAAAGAGCGTTTAGCGATGGAAACGACGATTGAAAAATATGTAGACACGTCTTCGCAGAGAGAAGCAATCGAGATGCGAAGAAAAGAGTGCTTCGCGATGGAAACGACGATTAAAAAATATGTAAACACGTCTTCGCAGAAATAAGCAATCGAAATGCGACGAAAAGAGCGTTTAGCGATGGAAACGACGATTGAAAAATATGTAGACACGTCTTCGCAGAGAGAAGCGATCGAGATGCGAAGAAAAGAGTGCTTCGCGATGGAAACGACGATTGAAAAATATGTAAACAGGTCTTCGCAGAAGGAAGCGACCAAGATGCGAAAAAATGAGCGCTTCGCGATGGAAACGACGTTTGAAAAATATGTAAACACGTCTTCGCAGAAAGAAGCTATTGAAATGCGACGAAAAGAGCGTTTAGCGATGGAAACGACGATTGAATAATAAGTAGACACGTCTTCGCAGAGAGAAGCAATCAAGATGCGAAGAAAAGAGTGCTTCGCGATGGAAACGACGATTAAAAAATATGTAAACACGTCTTCGCAGAAAGAAGCAATTGAAATGCGACGAAAAGAGCGTTTAGCGATGGAAACGACGATTGAAAAATATGTAGACACGTCTTCGCAGAGAGAAGCGATCGAGATGCGAATAAAAGAGTTCTTCGCGATGGAAACGACGATTAAAAAATATGTAAACACGTCTTCGCCGAAAGAAGCAATCGAAATGCGACGAAAAGAGCGTTTAGCGATGGAAACGACGATTGAAAAATATGTAGACACGTCTTCGCAGAGAGAAGCAATCGAGATGCGAAGAAAAGAGTGCTTCGCGATGGAAACGACGATTAAAAAATATGTAAACACGTCTTCGCAGAAAGAAGCAATCGAAATGCGACGAAAAGAGCGTTTAGAGATGGAAACGACGATTGAAAAATATGTAGACACGTCTTCGCAGAAAAAAGCGATCAAGATGCGAAGAAAAGAGTGCTTCGCGATGGAAACGACGATTGAAAAATATGTAAACACGTCTTTGCAGAAAGAAGCAATCGAAATGCGACGAAAAGAGCGTTTAGCGATGGAAACGACGATTGAAAAATATGTAGACACGTCTTCGCAGAGAGAAGCAATCGAGATGCGAAGAAAAGAGTGCTTCGCGATGGAAACGACCATTAAAAAATATGTAAACACGTCTTCGCAGAAAGAAGCAATCGAAATGCGACGAAAAGAGCGTTTAGCGATGGAAACGACGATTGAAAAATATGTAGACACGTCTTCGCAGAGAGAAGCGATCGAGATGCAAAGAAATGAGCGCTTCGCGATGGAAACGACGATTGAAAAATATGTAAACAGGTCTTCGCAGAAAGAAGCGACCAAGATGCGAAAAAATGAGCGCTTCGCGATGGAAACGACGTTTGAAAAATATGTAAACACGTCTTCGCAGAAAGAAGCTATTGAAATGCGACGAAAAGAGCGTTTAGCGATGGAAACGACGATTGAAAAATATGTAGACACGTCTTCGCAGAAAGAAGCAATCGAAATGCGACGAAAAGAGCGTTTAGCGATGGAAACGACGATTGAAAAATATGTAGACACGTCTTCGCAGAGAGAAGCAATCGAGATGCGAAGAAAAGAGTGCTTCGCGATGGAAACGACGATTAAAAAATATGTAAACACGTCTTCGCAGAAAGAAGCAATCGAAATGCGACGAAAAGAGCGTTTAGCGATGGAAACGACGATTGAAAAATATGTAGACACGTCTTCGCAGAGAGAAGCGATCGAGATGCGAAGAAAAGAGTGCTTCGCGATGGAAACGACGATTGAAAAATATGTAAACAGGTCTTCGCAGAAAGAAGCGACCAAGATGCGAAAAAATGAGCGCTTCGCGATGGAAAGGACGTTTGAAAAATATGTAAACACGTCTTCGCAGAAAGAAGCTATTGAAATGCGACGAAAAGAGCGTTTAGCGATGGAAACGACGATTGAATAATAAGTAGACACGTCTTCGCAGAGAGAAGCAATCAAGATGCGAAGAAAAGAGTGCTTCGCGATGGAAACGACGATTAAAAAATATGTAAACACGTCTTCGCAGAAAGAAGCAATTGAAATGCGACAAAAAGAGCGTTTAGCGATGGAAACGACGATTGAAAAATATGTAGACACGTCTTCGCAGAGAGAAGCGATCGAGATGCGAATAAAAGAGTTCTTCGCGATGGAAACGACGATTAAAAAATATGTAAACACGTCTTCGCCGAAAGAAGCAATCGAAATGCGACGAAAAGAGCGTTTAGCGATGGAAACGACGATTGAAAAATATGTAGACACGTCTTCGCAGAGAAAAGCGATCGAGATGCGAAGAAATGAGCGCTTCGCGATGGAAACGACGATTGAAAAATATGTAAACAGGTCTTCGCAGAAAAAAGCGATCAAGATGCGAAAAAATGAGCGTTTCGCGATGGAAACGACGTTTGAAAAATATAGACACGTCTTCGCAGAAAGAAGCACTCGAAATGCGACGAAAAGAGCGTTTAGCGATGGAAACGACGATTGAAAAATATGTAGAGACGTCTTCGCAGAGAGAAGCAATCGAGATGCGAAGAAAAGAGTGCTTAGCGATGGAAACGACCATTAAAAAATATGTAAACACGTCTTCGCAGAAAGAAGCAATCGAAATGCGACGAAAAGAGCGTTTAGCGATGGAAACTACAATTGAAAAATATGTAGACACGTCTTCACAGAGAGAAGCGATCGAGATGCGAAGAAAAGAGTTCTTCGCGATGGAAACGACGATTAAAAAATATGTAAACATGTCTTCGCAGAAAGAAGCAATCGAGATACGAAGAAAAGAGTGCTTCGCGATGGAAACGACGATTAAAAAATATGTAAACACGTCTTCGCAGAGAGAAGCAATCGAGATGCGAAGAAAAGAGTGCTTCGCGATGGAAACGACGATTAAAAAATATGTAAACACGTCTTCGCAGAAAGAAGCAATTGAAATGCGACGAAAAGAGCGTTTAGCGATGGAAACGACGATTAAAAAATATGTAAACACGTCTTCGCAGAGAGAAGCGATCGAGATGCGAAGAAATGAGCGTTTCGCGATGGAAACGACGATTGAAAAATATGTAAACAGGTCTTCGCAGAAAGAAGCGACCAAGATGCGAAGAAAAAAGTGCTTAGCGATGGAAACGACCATTAAAAAATATGTAGACACGTCTTCGCAGAAAGAAGCAATCGAAATGCGACGAAAAGAGAGTTTAGCGATGGAAACGACGATTGAAAAATATGTAAACACGTCTTCGCAGAAAGAAGCAATCGAAATGCGACGAAAAGAGCGTTTAGCGATGGAAACGACGATTGAAAAATATGTAGACACGTCTTCGCAGAGAGAAGCAATCGAGATGCGAAGAAAAGAGTGCTTCGCGATGGAAACGACGATTAAAAAATATGTAAACACGTCTTCGCAGAAAGAAGCTATTGAAATGCGACGAAAAGAGCGTTTAGCGATGGAAACGACGATTGAAAAATATGTAGACACGTCTTCGCAGAAAGAAGCAATCGAAATGCGACGAAAAAAGCGTTTAGCGATGGAAACGACGATTGTAAAATATGTAAACACGTCTTCGCAGAAAGAAGCAATCGAAATGCGACGAAAAGAGCGTTTAGCGATGGAAACGACGATTGAAAAATATGTAGACACGTCTTCGCAGAGAGAAGCAATTGAGATGCGAAGTAAAGAGTGCTTCGCGATGGAAACGACGATTAAAAAATATGTAAACACGTCTTCGCAGAAAGAAGCAATCGAAATGCGACGAAAAGAGCGTTTAGCGATGGAAACGACGATTAAAAAATATGTAAACACGTCTTCGCAGAGAGAAGCGATCGAGATGCGAAGAAAAGAGTGCTTCGCGATGGAAACGACGATTAAAAAATATGTAAACACGTCTTCGCAGAAAGAAGCAATCGAAATGCGACGAAAAGAGCGTTTAGCGATGGAAACGACTATTGAAAAATATATAGACACGTCTTCGCATAGAGAAGCAATCGAGATGCGAAGAAAAGAGTGCTTCGCGATGGAAACGACGATTAAAAAATATGTAAACACGTCTTCGCCGAAAGAAGCAATCGAAATGCGACGAAAAGAACGTTAAGCGATGGAAACGACGATTGAAAAATATGTAGACACGTCTTCGCAGAGAGAAGCAATCGAGATGCGAAGAAAAGAGTGCTTCGCGATGGAAACGACGATTAAAAAATATGTAAACACGTCTTCGCAGAAAGAAGCAATCGAAATGCGACGAAAAGAGCGTTTAGCGATGGAAACGACGATTGAAAAATATGTAGACACGTCTTCGCAGATGGAAGCGATCGAGATGCGAAGAAAAGAGTGCTTCGCGATGGAAACGACCATTAAAAAATATGTAAACACGTCTTCGCAGATAGAAGCAATCGAAATGCGACGAAAAGAGCGTTTAGCGATGGAAACGACGATTGAAAAATATGTAGACACGTATTCGCAGAGAGAAGCGATCGAGATGCGAAGAAATGAGCGCTTCGCGATGGAAACGACGATTGAAAAATATGTAAATAGGTCTTCGCAGAAAGAAGCGACCAAGATGCGAAAAAATGAGCGCTTCGCGATGGAAACGACGTTTGAAAAATATGTAAACACGTCTTCGCAGAAAGAAGCTATTGAAATGCGACGAAAAGAGCGTTTAGCGATGGAAACGACGATTGAAAAATATGTAGACACGTCTTCGCAGAAAGAAGCAATCGAAATGCGACGAAAAGAGCGTTTAGCGATGGAAACGACGATTGAAAAATATGTAGACACGTCTTCGCAGAGAGAAGCAATCGAGATGCGAAGAAAAGAGTGCTACGCGATGGAAACGACGATTAAAAAATATGTAAAAACGTCTTCGCAGAAAGAAGCAATCGAAATGCGACGAAAAGAGCGTTTAGCGATGGAAACGACGATTGAAAAATATGTAGACACGTCTTCTCAGAGAGAAGCGATCGAGATGCAAAGAAAAGAGTGCTTCGCGATGGAAACGACGATTTAAAAATATGTAAACACGTCTTCGCCGAAAGAAGCAATCGAAATGCGACGAAAAGAGCGTTTAGCGATGGAAACGACGATTGAAAAATATGTAAACACGTCTTCGCAGAAAGAAGCAATCGAAATGCGACGAAAAGAGCGTTTAGCGATGGAAACGACGATTGAAAAATATGTAGACACGTCTTCGCAGAGAGAAGCAATTGAGATGCGAAGAAAAGATTGCTTCGCGATGGAAACGACGATAAAAAAATATGTAAACACGTCTTCGCAGAAAGAAGCAATCGAAATGCGACGAAAAGAGCGTTTAGCGATGGAAACGACGATTGAAAAATATGTAGACACGTCTTCGCAGATAGAAGCGATCGAGATGCGAAGAAAAGAGTGCTTCGCGATGGAAACGACCATTAAAAAATATGTAAACACGTCTTCGCAGAAAGAAGCAATCGAAATGCGACGAAAAGAGCGTTTAGCGATGGAAACGACGATTGAAAAATATGTAGACACGTATTCGCAGAGAGAAGCGATCGAGATGCGAAGAAATGAGCGCTTCGCGATGGAAACGACGATTGAAAAATATGTAAATAGGTCTTCGCAGAAAGAAGCGACCAAGATGCGAAAAAATGAGCGCTTCGCGATGGAAACGACGTTTGAAAAATATGTAAACACATCTTCGCAGAAAGAAGCTATTGAAATGCGACGAAAAGAGCGTTTAGCGATGGAAACGACGATTGAAAAATATGTAGACACGTCTTCGCAGAAAGAAGCAATCGAAATGCGACGAAAAGAGCGTTTAGCGATGGAAACGACGATTGAAAAATATGTAGACACGTCTTCGCAGAGAGAAGCAATCGAGATGCGAAGAAAAGAGTGCTTCGCGATGGAAACGACGATTAAAAAATATGTAAAAACGTCTTCGCAGAAAGAAGCAATCGAAATGCGACGAAAAGAGCGTTTAGCGATGGAAACGACGATTGAAAAATATGTAGACACGTCTTCGCAGAGAGAAGCGATCGAGATGCAAAGAAAAGAGTGCTTCACGATGGAAACGACGATTAAAAAATATGTAAACACGTCTTCACAGAGAGAAGCGATCGAGATGCGAAGAAAAGAGTTCTTCGCGATGGAAACGACGATTAAAAAATATGTAAACATGTCTTCGCAGAAAGAAGCAATCGAGATACGAAGAAAAGAGTGCTTCGCGATGGAAACGACGATTAAAAAATATGTAAACACGTCTTCGCAGAGAGAAGCGATCGAGATGTGAAGCAAAGAGTGCTTCGCGATGGAAACGACGATTAAAAAATATGTAAAGACGTCTTCGCAGAAATAAGCAATCAAAATGTGACGAAAGAGCGTTTAGCGATGGAAACGACGATTGAAAAATATATAGACACGTCTTCGCAGAGAGAAGCAATCGAGATGCGAAGAAAAGAGTGCTTCGCGATGGAAACGACGATTTAAAAATATGTAAACACGTCTTCGCCGAAAGAAGCAATCGAAATGCGACGAAAAGAGCGTTTAGCGATGGAAACGACGATTGAAAAATATGTAGACACGTCTTCGCAGAGAGAAGCAATCGAGATGCGAAGAAAAGAGTGCTTCGCGATGGAAACGACGATTAAAAAATATGTAAACACGTCTTCGCAGAATGAAGCAATCGAAATGCGACGAAAAGAGCGTTTAGCGATGGAAACGACGATTGAAAAATATGTAGACACGTCTTCGCAGAGAGAAGCAATCGAGATGCGAAGAAAAGAGTGCTTCGCGATGGAAACGACGATTAAAAAATATGTAAAAACGTCTTCGCAGAAAGAAGCAATCGAAATGCGACGAAAAGAGCGTTTAGCGATGGAAACGACGATTGAAAAATATGTAAACACGTCTTCGCAGAAAGAAGCTATTGAAATGCGACGAAAAGAGCGTTTAGCGATGGAAACGACGATTGAAAAATATGTAGACACGTCTTCGCAGAAAGAAGCAATCGAAATGCGACGAAAAGAGCGTTTAGCGATGGAAAAGACGATTGAAAAATATGTAGACACGTCTTCGCAGAGAGAAGCAATCGAGATGCGAAGAAAAGAGTGCTTCGCGATGGAAACGACGATTAAAAAATATGTAAAAACGTCTTCGCAGAAAGAAGCAATCGAAATGCGACGAAAAGAGCGTTTAGCGATGGAAACGACGATTGAAAAATATGTAGACACGTCTTCGCAGAGAGAAGCGATCGAGATGCAAAGAAAAGAGTGCTTCGCGATGGAAACGACGATTAAAAAATATGTAAACACGTCTTCACAGAGAGAAGCGATCGAGATGCGAAGAAAAGAGTTCTTCGCGATGGAAACGACGATTAAAAAATATGTAAACATGTCTTCGCAGAAAGAAGCAATCGAGATACGAAGAAAAGAGTGCTTCGCGATGGAAACGACGATTAAAAAATATGTAAACACGTCTTCGCAGAGAGAAGCGATCGAGATGTGAAGCAAAGAGTGCTTCGCGATGGAAACGACGATTAAAAAATATGTAAACACGTCTTCGCAGAAATAAGCAATCAAAATGTGACGAAAGAGCGTTTAGCGATGGAAACGACGATTGAAAAATATATAGACACGTCTTCGCAGAGAGAAGCAATCGAGATGCGAAGAAAAGAGTGCTTCGCGATGGAAACGACGATTTAAAAATATGTAAACACGTCTTCGCCGAAAGAAGCAATCGAAATGCGACGAAAAGAGCGTTTAGCGATGGAAACGCCGATTGAAAAATATGTAGACACGTCTTCGCAGAGAGAAGCAATCGAGATGCGAAGAAAAGAGTGCTTCGCGATGGAAACGACGATTAAAAAATATGTAAACACGTCTTCGCAGAATGAAGCAATCGAAATGCGACGAAAAGAGCGTTTAGCGATGGAAACGACGATTGAAAAATATGTAGACACGTCTTCGCAGAGAGAAGCGATCGAGATGCAAAGAAAAGAGTTCTTCGCGATGGAAACGACGATTAAAAAATATGTAAACATGTCTTCGCAGAAAGAAGCAATCGAGATACGAAGAAAAGAGTGCTTCGCGATGGAAACGACGATTAAAAAATATGTAAACACGTCTTCGCAGAGAGAAGCGATCGAGATGTGAAGCAAAGAGTGCTTCGCGATGGAAACGACGATTAAAAAATATGTAAACACGTCTTCGCAGAAAGAAGCAATCGAAATGTGACGAAAAGAGCGTTTAGCGATGGAAACGACGATTGAAAAATATATAGACACGTCTTCGCAGAGAGAAGCAATCGAGATGCGATGAAAAGAGCGTTTAGCGATGGAAACGACGATTGAAAAATATGTAAACACGTCTTCGCAGAAAGAAGCAATCGAAATGCGACGAAAAGAGCGTTTAGCGATGGAAACGACGATTGAAAAATATGTAGACACGTCTTCGCAGAGAGAAGCAATCAAGATGCGAAGAAAAGAGTGCTTCGCGAGGGAAACGACGATTAAAAAATATGTAAACACGTCTTCGCAGAAAGAAGCAATTGAAATGCGACGAAAAGAGCCTTTAGCGATGGAAACGACGATTGAAAAATATGTAGACACGTCTTCACAGAGAGAAGCGATCGAGATGCGAAGAAAAGAGTTCTTCGCGATGGAAACGACGATTAAAAAATATGTAAACATGTCTTCGCAGAAAGAAGCAATCGAGATACGAAGAAAAGAGTGCTTCGCGATGGAAACGACGATTAAAAAATATGTAAACACGTCTTCGCAGAGAGAAGCGATCGAGATGCGAAGCAAAGAGTGCTTCGCGATGGAAACGACGATTAAAAAATATGTCAACACGTCTTCGCAGAAAGAAGCAATCGAAATGTGACGAAAAGAGCGTTTAGCGATGGAAACGACGATTGAAAAATATATAGACACGTCTTCGCAGAGTGAAGCAATCGAGATGCGAAGAAAAGAGTGCATTGCGATGGAAACGACGATTAAAAAATATGTAAACACGTCTTCGCCGAAAGAAGCAATCGAAATGCGACGAAAAGAGCGTTTAGCGATGGAAACGACGATTGAAAAATATGTAGACACGTCTTCGCAGAGAGAAGCGATCGAGATGCGAAGAAATGAGCGCTTCGCGATGGAAACGACGATTGAAAAATATGTAAACAGGTCTTCGCAGAAAGAAGCGATCAAGATGCGAAAAAATGAGCGCTTCGCGATGGAAACGACGTTTGAAAAATATGTAAACACGTCTTCGCAGAAAGACGCAATCGAGATGCGAAGAAAAGAGTGCTTCGCGATGGAAACGACGATATAAAAATATGTAAACACGTCTTCGCAGAGAGAAGCGATCGAGATGCGAAGAAATGAGCGCTTCGCGATGGAAACGACGATTGAAAAATATGTAAACAGGTCTTCGCAGAAAAAAGCGATCAAGATGCGAAAAAATGAGCGCTTCGCGATGGAAACGACGTTTGAAAAATATAGACACGTCTTCGCAGAAAGAAGCAATCGAAATGCGACGAAAAGAGCGTTTAGCGATGGAAACGACGATTGAAAATTATGTAGACACGTCTTCGCAGAGAGAAGCAATCGAGATGCGAAGAAAAGAGTGCTTAGCGATGGAAACGACCATTAAAAAATATGTAAACACGTCTTCGCAGAAAGAAGCAATCGAAATGCGACGAAAAGAGCGTTTGACGATGGAAACGACGATTGAAAAATATGTAGACACGCCTTCGCAGAGAGAAGCGATCGAGATGCGAAGAAATGAGCGCTTCGCGATGGAAACGACGATTGAAAAATATGTAAACAGGTCTTCGCAGAAAGAAGCGACCAAGATGCGAAAAAATGAGCGCTTCGCGATGGAAACGACGTTGGAAAAATATGTAAACACGTCTTCGCAGAAAGAAGCTATTGAAATGCGACAAAAGAGCGTTTAGCGATGGAAACGACGATTGAAAAATATGTAGACACGTCTTCGCAGAAAGAAGCAATCGAAATGCGACGAAAAGAGCGTTTAGCGATGGAAACGACGATTGACAAATATGTAGACACGTCTTTGCAGAGAGAAGCAATCGAGATGCGAAGAAAAGAGTGCTTCGCGATGGAAACGATGATTAAAAAATATGTAAACATGTCTTCGCCGAAAGAAGCAATCGAAATGCGACGAAAAGAGCGTTTAGCGATGGAAACGACGATTGAAAAATATGTAGACACGTCTTCGCAGAGAGAAGCGATCGAGATGCGAAGAAATGAGCGCTTCGCGATGGAAACGACGATTGAAAAATATGTAAACAGGTCTTCGCAGAAAGAAGCGATCAAGATGCGAAAAAATGAGCGCTTCGCGATGGAAACGACGTTTGAAAAATATGTAAACACGTCTTCGCAGAAAGACGCAATCGAGATGCGAAGAAAAGAGTGCTTCGCGATGGAAACGACGATATAAAAATATGTAAACACGTCTTCGCAGAGAGAAGCGATCGAGATGCGAAGAAATGAGCGCTTCGCGATGGAAACGACGATTGAAAAATATGTAAACAGGTCTTCGCAGAAAAAAGCGATCAAGATGCGACGAAAAGAGCGTTTAGCGATGGAAACGACGATTGAAAATTATGTAGACACGTCTTCGCAGAGAGAAGCAATCGAGATGCGAAGAAAAGAGTGCTTAGCGATGGAAACGACCATTAAAAAATATGTAAACACGTCTTCGCAGAAAGAAGCAATCGAAATGCGACGAAAAGAGCGTTTGACGATGGAAACGACGATTGAAAAATATGTAGACACGCCTTCGCAGAGAGAAGCGATCGAGATGCGAAGAAATGAGCGCTTCGCGATGGAAACGACGATTGAAAAATATGTAAACAGGTCTTCGCAGAAAGAAGCGACCAAGATGCGAAAAAATGAGCGCTTCGCGATGGAAACGACGTTGGAAAAATATGTAAACACGTCTTCGCAGAAAGAAGCTATTGAAATGCGACGAAAAGAGCGTTTAGCGATGGAAACGACGATTGAAAAATATGTAGACACGTCTTCGCAGAAAGAAGCAATCGAAATGCGACGAAAAGAGCGTTTAGCGATGGAAACGACGATTGACAAATATGTAGACACGTCTTTGCAGAGAGAAGCAATCGAGATGCGAAGAAAAGAGTGCTTCGCGATGGAAACGACGATTAAAAAATATGTAAACACGTCTTCGCAGAAAGAAGCAATCGAAATGCGACGAAAAGAGCGTTTAGCGATGGAAACGACGATTGAAAAATATGTAGACACGTCTTCGCAGAGAGAAGCGATCGAGATGCGAAGAAAAGAGTGCTTCGCGATGGAAACGACGATTGAAAAATATGTAAACAGGTGTTCGCAGAAATAAGCGACCAAGATGCGAAAAAATGAGCGCTTCGCGATGGAAACGACGTTTGAAAAATATATAAACACGTCTTCGCAGAAAGAAGCTATTGAAATGCGACGAAAAGAGCGTTTAGCGATGGAAACGACGATTGAAAAATATGTAGACACGTCTTCGCAGAAAGAAGCAATCGAAATGCGACGAAAAGAGCGTTTAGCGATGGAAACGACGATTGAAAAATATGTAAACACGTCTTCGCAGAAAGAAGCAATCGAAATGCGACGAAAAGAGCGTTTAGCGATGGAAACGACGATTGAAAAATATGTAGACACGTCTTCGCAGAGAGAAGCAATCAAGATGCGAAGAAAAGAGTGCTTCGCGATGGAAACGACGATTAAAAAATATGTAAACACGTCTTCGCAGAAAGAAGCAATCGAAATGTGACGAAAAGAGCGTTTAGCGATGGAAACGACGATTGAAAAATATATAGACACGTCTTCGCAGAGAGAAGCAATCGAGATGCGAAGAAAAGAGTGCTTCGCGATGGAAACGACGATTAAAAAATATGTAAACACGTCTTCGCCGAAAGAAGCAATCGAAATGCGACGAAAAGAGCGCTTCGCGATGGAAACGACGATTGAAAAATATGTAAACAGGTCTTCGCAGAAAGAAGCGATCAAGATGCGAAAAAATGAGCGCTTCGCGATGGAAACGACGTTTGAAAAATATGTAAACACGTCTTCGCAGAAAGACGCAATCGAGATGCGAAGAAAAGAGCGCGTCACGGCGCATTTGCTTCGAAATACGCGATGTTTTGTCAAAAGGTTTCCAAATGCGTTGCGTGAATTAGTGCTCTTTGCAGTTCGCTTTTGAAATATGTCTATTTTTAAAAGGTAGACACCAAGTACTTTGACTAAATGGAGCTATTGGTCCAATGACAGGCAGCCAATGTCTATCCCGGAAATGAAATACAATTCGTACTAGACTTACTTTTATATATACCATAGAAGAAGAATCTAGGGGGGCTAACTGCATTGGCTCGTAAAAGGAAGAAGAAATCTTGCCATTTGTAGGTTTTGTAGGGACTACAGCGCTTTCCTTAACAGCATTTGTTTAATCAGCATTTTGCAAAACAGGGTTTTTTAAATCAGCGTTTTGTCAAAATAGCGCTTTGTCATAACAGCGTTTCTTTATACAGCGTTTCCCAAAACAAAAAATTGTTCAAACGGCGCTTTGTCATAGCGCCGGTTCTCAAAACCGTATTTTGTCGAAACAGCGTTTCCCAAAACGGCACTGCTTTCTATAAGACTAATAATATAGGTCTATTGTAATACATATTTTTCTGGAATTTCGGCAAATTTCATTACCTTATGGTTTCTGCCGATAATTAGTATTGCAAACTTACCGAACCTAACCTAACCTAACCCCTGAAGTTCATATGTATGTTATACATTTTCCATCGTCAATTTATATAAATTTTAAGAAACCGCTGTCTTGACCAAAACCGATGTTTTAAGAAACCGCTGTTTCAAAATCGCTAATTTGAGAAACGCTGTTTATGGAAAAAGCTGTTTTGACAAACCGCTCTACTGAGAAACGCTTAACCAAAAAACTCTGACCTAACAAAACGCTCTTTCGACAAACTGCGGTATTGAGAAACGCTATTTCAACAACCGCTGTTTTAACAAAGCGCCGTTGCAACAAAATGCTGTTTTGAAAAACGCGCTTTTGAAAACGCTATTTTAGTCAAGCGCTCTATTCCCTACATACCCATTTATAGTATTTCTTGTCGGACAAACTCTGGATCACTGAAGTCGACTTCTGACAACTCTTATACAGATTGCTCTTTTAGCGGCTAACGTACATCAACAGTGTTTCCGCTATATCACGTGACTTTCTTTAACTCTTATACAGATTGCTCTTTAAGTGGTTAACGTACAACAACAGTGTTTCCGATATATCACGTGACTTTCTTTAACTCTTTTACAGATTGCTCTTTCAGCGGTTAACGTACAACAACAGTGTTTCCGAGAATAAGAATAACGCCATCTAGGCATTGTAAAATCAGAACTTCGGAAGTGACCAAAAATTACATATCGGGCTGGTGGTAACCAAGATCAAGATGCCGCTACTGTCGTAGTCCGCCAGACGAAATGTACATTTCCTCTATGGTAATTGTTTAAATAAATAACCTCATACATAAAGACACTATTCAAATAGAAATATCCTTCAAGGTATTACCATAAGTAAATAATTCCCATAAGTTAAACTCCGGGATAATTGTACCACGACTTTTTACACGACAAAACAGCGTCGGTTTAATTTATGCGATTTGCGGTCTAAACTATAAAAATTATGAACTTATGGTTTAACCAGGATAATAAAGGGGGAGTAGACCACTCCTTTGATTTCGCGATGCGGCACTTACAAGGAAATCTCACGCCTTTTCTAAAAAGACGGTTTTGGCGGGAAATCTCTTATAAAAACAATGTTTAAATGATTTTTCCTGCTTTAAAAGTATATAGTTTTATTCAAACACTAGGCCTACTTAAAATGTTTATTTTGAAAAAATGTTGCCAGGCCCATACAATCAAAATGGGACCATATTTAGACATATGCTAATTTGATCACGATTGAAAAATATGTAGACACGTCTTCGCAGAGAGAAGCGATCGAGATGCGAAGAAAAGAGTGCTTCGCGATGGAAACGACGATTGAAAAATATGTAAACAGGTCTTCGCAGAAAGAAGCGACCAAGATGCGAAAAAATGAGCGCTTCGCGATGGAAACGACGTTTGAAAAATATGTAAACACGTCTTCGCAGAAAGAAGCTATTGAAATGCGACGAAAAGAGCGTTTAGCGATGGAAACGACGATTGAATAATAAGTAGACACGTCTTCGCAGAGAGAAGCAATCAAGATGCGAAGAAAAGAGTGCTTCGCGATGGAAACGACGATTAAAAAATATGTAAACACGTCTTCGCAGAAAGAAGCAATTGAAATGCGACGAAAAGAGCGTTTAGCGATGGAAACGACGATTGAAAAATATGTAGACACGTCTTCGCAGAGAGAAGCGATCGAGATGCGAATAAAAGAGTTCTTCGCGATGGAAACGACGATTAAAAAATATGTAAACACGTCTTCGCAGAAAGAAGCAATCGAAATGCG